>NC_136859.1:1361670-1478039 GCF_951799975.1 Gobius niger
TGATGTTCTCCAGGGCCGCTCTGTCCTCCATCTTTAGCGGCGTTCCCTCCTCTCCGGAGCAGAACGCCGCCGCGGGAGGAGACGGGGGGGAAAACGAGCAGGAGCAGAATTGAACAAAAGCGTCACGTTCGGCTCAGAATCCTGTCAAATCCGCGGCTTCCTCTGCGCCGCGGCCTGACAGCCCTGATCCCTCATTAATCCGGGGCCCGCTGCCGTCGCCATGGAAACACCGGACCTGTTGCAACGGTGACAGAGGCTCCTGATGCGGGATGGGGGGGGGAGCGGGGTCGGTCTGACGGCAGCTGCGAGCTGAGATACGAGGCCAAAACAACAGAACATGGAGCTGAAGACCTGCTGCGGAGCGTTCAAGAACCTGCTCAAGAACCTGCTCAAGAACCTGCTCAAGAACCTGCTCAAGAACAGGATCAAGAACCTGCTCAAGAACCTGCTCAAGAACCTGCTCAAGAACTTGCTCAAGAACCTGTTAAAGAACCTGCTCAAGAACCTGCTCAAGAACCTGAAGAACGTCTGTGCTGAGAAACACGGGGCCAAAACAACAGAACATGGAGCTGAAAGAAAAAAATTACAAAAATTCAACAAAAAATGAAAAAAATTCAACAAAAATGTGACAAAAATTCAACAAAAAATGAAAAAAAATCAACAAAAATGTGACAAAAATTCAACAAAAAAATGACAAAAATTCAAACAAAAAAAACAAAAATGTGACAAAAATGTGACAAAAATTAAACAAAAATGTGACAAAAATTCAACAAAAAAAGTGACAAAATGAAAAAAATTCAACAAAAATGTGACAAAAATTCAACAAAAAATGACAAAAATTCAACAAGAACCTGTTCAAGAACCTGTTCAAGAACCTGCTCAAGAACAGGTTCAAGCACCTGAAGAACGTCTGTGCTGAGAAACACGGGGCCAAAACAACAGAACATGGAGCTGAAGACCTGCTGTGGAGCGTTCAAGAACCTGCTCAAAAAGAATCAAAACAGCCACAAAAATGAGAAGAAAACAAGGATGTAAACGCAACAAAAAAAGTGACAAAAATTCATTTAAAAAATGACAAAAAATCAACAAAAAATCAACAAAAAAATGACAAAAAATCAACAAAAAAGTGACAAAAATTCAACAAAAATGTGACAAAAATTCTGCAAAAATATGACAAAAACTCAACACATAAAAAGGTGACACAACACAGCAACAACACGAGGAAAAAGTCAGTTTTGTGGGTCTTAGCTTTCAAATGAGGTGTTACACAGGCCTATATAACAGGAGGACAGATGCATTTGGTTTAGGCGGGTGGTAAGAGGTTAAACTATGATGAAGCAGATGGAGTTCTAATGTGGACGCGGCAAACTCCCACATTTACAACGGGAAACATCACAGACTTTCAAATACAATCTGACAGAAGAAGAACAGCAGAGTTTATGCTCAACACAAATTACACAAAGACAATGTGAAGAAGATTCAGCAGACGCTCGATCGCAACAAGCTTAGGTCATGACGGTAAATAAACGTTAGCAGAGACACCGGTGTAGCTTTAGCTTTAGCTTTAGCTTTAGCTGAGGTTGTATGTACGTCACATCCAACAACAGCTCCTGGTGTTTGTGGAAACTTTATTATCGGACATTATTGGTGCAAAGATCCTTCAGAAGGTGGACAGTTCCTCCTGCTCAGAGAGAAGGTCCAGAGGGAAACATGAAAATACTGGGTCCATAAAAGCGTTCTGAGGATCACATGACACGAGAAAGCTGTGCCGACTTCACTGACCCATAACCCATCACATATGAGTTTCACAGTTTAAGTTAAAGTACTTTTTCATGATATTCTAATCACATGACGAGCGCCTGCATTCTCACAAATCTGGATTGTGTTTCTGCTTCGATCCAGTCCAGGTTTTTGTGACTCCACGTCGTGTTTTCTGCACAGATTCGCCCCATATGGCCCCGGTTTGTTTTGCAGAGGCAGGTGCAGCAGGAGTAAAGCCTTTCACAAACACAAACTTCAGACGGAGGAGCTGCTCGTTTGTTCAGGTACAAGCCGAGCACTTCCAAATCTCACGTGTTTCCATCCGTCCCGGCCTGTGGTCACGTTCATCAGTGTCAAACCGATACAAACTCTCCACGACGACTGGAGCCTCGAAACCAGCGTGACATCAGCGAGCGTCAGGGTTAAGGCCAGGAGGTCAAAAAATCCAGTCGAAAGCGGCAATAGACGGCCCTTTAACCCCTTAACTCCCACCTGAACAGAGCGCATTTTCTCAATTTTGGCTTTACCCCAATCCAAAAGCTTCTGGGAAAAAGGTGTGGAAATAGCAACAAAACTGAGACAAAAACAATGATGGAAATGTGATGAAAAAGTGAGAAAACATTGACAAAACAGTGACGAAAAATTGATGAAAAAGTGGCAAAAATGTCACAAAAATGTCACAAGAAATTGACGAAAAAATGACAAAAATGTGGAAAAAAAAGAAAAAATAATGGATTAAAAAAATGAAAAAAAATGAAAAAAATGTGACAAAAAATGACAAAAATGTGACAAAAAAAAGAAAAAAAAAAGGATTAAAAAATGAAAAAAAAATGAAAAAAATGTGACAAAAAATGACAAAAATGTGACGAAAAAATGACAAAAATGTGACAAAAAAAGGATAAAAAAGACAAAAAAAAACGAAAAAAATGTGATAGAAAATGTGACGAAAAAATGACAAAAATGGATTAAAAAAATGACGAAAATGTGACAAAAAACAACAAAAATGTGATAAAATAGTTACGAAAAAATGACAAAAATGTGACAAAAAACGACAAAAATGTGACAAAAAACGACAAAAATGTGACAAAAAAATAAAAAAAAATTGATTAAAAAAATGACGAAAAAATGACAAAAATGTGACAAAAATGTGATAAAAAATGTACAAAAAAATGTACAAAAAGTTACAAAAATGAGTTGAATACCCAACAATAAAATGATGGAAAAAAAATCTGATGACGTGAGGAGAAAGATCCTCTGGGTTCAGGCGGGAGTTAAGAGGTTAATGAATAAATGTTTCTTTAAAATTCTCTTGGGGGCCAAAGGTTTTACGCTGTAGGGCCGGATTTGGCCCCCGGGCCTGACGTTGCCCACCCCTGGACTAAAGGCTCCTTGTTGCTCTCAGGCTGAAGCACAGACAGAGGCTCATGCACTTTCTGTCCGGTGCTGAAGCAGAACAAACCCTCACTGCTTTACTCTACTATCGCCCGGGCGGCGCCATATTGTTTTGGTCCCAGCTCTTCATCTCCCATTCGGATTAAGATTCCAGCGCCCTCTGGTGGTAACTTTCGATCACACAGAATGCAGTGACAGTAACACACTTGGAACAAACGGACCTCTTAACGAACGAAAGTATCTGAGAGTATCTGAGAGTATCTGAGAGTATCTGAGAGTATCTGAGAGTATCTGAGAGTATCTGAGAGTATCTGAGAGTATCTGAGAGTATCTGGCGTACCTGCTCCTGCCGCTCCAGCCAGCGGTCGACCATGGGGTGGTTGGCGCTGAGTGAAGATCGAGCCGTCTCCCTCTGGAACTCCCTCTGACTGGACCAGCCGCCGGCGTCGCGAGGAAGACTGCGGTACGAGTCCAACGCCTGGGCCTGCGGACCAGACGCCATGATTACAATCAGATCCAGATCCAGTGGAGGTTCAGGTCCTTCCTCTGGTCTCTGATGTATGAACTTATCACTGCTTCATGTTTCTGATCCCACGTGGACATTCAGGGGAAAGCGCTATGTCTTTACTTATTCCTGGTTTGATTCTTTCTGCTGTGTTTAACCTCTTAACTCCCGCCTGAACTGACAGGATCTTTTTCCTCACGTCATCACATTTTTTTTCCATCTTTTTTTTGTTGGGTTTTCAACTCATTTTTGCAACTTTTTTGTCATTTTTTCGTCCATTTTTTATCATATTTTTGTCACATTTTTTGTCCATTTTTTGTCCATTTTTTATAACATTAAAAAAAAAAATCATACCTTTTTTCATCAATTTTTTAATCACATTTTTTGTCAATTTTTTTGTCACATTTTGTAACATTTTTGTCATTTTTTGTCACATTTTGGTCATTTTTTTTTTACTTTTTTTGTAATTTTTTTGTCACATTTTTGTCAATTTTAAAAATCTTTTTCATACATTTTTTATCAATTTTTTGTCATTTTTTCGTCAATTTTTTAATCACATTTTTTGTAATTTTTTTGTAATTTTTTGTCAATTTTTTGCAATGCTTTTGTCACATTTTGTAACATTTTTGTCATTTTTTGTCATATTTTTTAAAAACAATCATCAATTTTTTTGTCATTTTTTTTATCACATTTTTGTCACATTTATTGTAATTTTTTTGCCACATTTTGTCACATTTTTGTCACATTTTTGTCATTTTTTAAAATCTTTTTCATACATTTTTTATCAATTTTTTGTCATTTTTTTGTAATAATGTCACAAGAAATTGACACAAAATGTGACAAAAAAATGTGACAAAAATGTGACGTGAGGAAAAAGATCCTCTGGGTTCAGGCGGGAGTTAAGAGGTTAAAAGCAGACACATGGAGGCTGCCATGGTGGTTATTGTGGTGTTTTCTGTTTGAAGGTGTAGAAGTAGGCGGGGCTCAGGGGAGGGGCTGGAAAACAACTGAGATCGGGCTTTTCAGTTACTTTTAGCCTCATTTTAGTCACAGAAAAATGACTTTAACATTAATATTCCAGACAACAAAGTAATCACAGGTCACAGGACACAGAGGGCGTGGTCACATGACACAGAGGGCGTGGTCACATGACACAGAGGGCGTGGTCACATGAGGCAGAGGGCGTGGTCACATGACAGAGGGCGTGGTCACATGACACAGAGGGCGTGGTCACATGAGACAGAGGGCGTGGTCACATGACACAGAGGGCGTGGTCACATGACACAGAGGGCGTGGTCACATGACACAGAGGGCGTGGTCACATGACAGAGGGCGTGGTCACATGACAGAGGGCGTGGTCACATGACAGAGGGCGTGGTCACATGACAGAGGGCGTGGTCACATGACAGAGGGCGTGGTCACATGACAGAGGGCGTGGTCACATGACAGAGGGCGTGGTCACATGACAGAGGGCGTGGTCACATGACACAGAGGGTGTGGTCACATGACAGAGGGCGTGGTCACATGACAGAGGGCGTGGTCACATGACAGAGGGCGTGGTCACATGACAGAGGGCGTGGTCACATGACACAGAGGGCGTGGTCACATGACAGAGGGCGTGGTCACATGACAGAGGGCGTGGTCACATGACAGAGGGCGTGGTCACATGACAGAGGGCGTGGTCACATGACACAGAGGGCGTGGTCACATGACACAGAGGGCGTGGTCACAGGACACAGAGGGCGTGGTCACATGACAGAGGGCGTGGTCACATGACAGAGGGCGTGGTCACATGACACAGAGGGTGTGGTCACATGACACAGAGGGCGTGGTCACCTTGCGCTCCAGGCTGTTGGAGCCCGAGTTCCGCTGCTTGGCGAAGCCCGCCGTGGTGGACCAGCGCGACGGGTTCTTCCTGGACGGGGGCGGCTCCGGGGGCTGGAGGCGGGACTCGCTGACGGCGACGGGGCCGTTCACGGTCAGTAAGGCGGGGTCACTGCTGCGCCGCACGTGCAGAGGCATGTCTGCAACAACACAGAGAGACACACACTTTAATATCACACAAACACACACACACACACACACACACAGAGGGAACACACATTAATATCACACAACCACACAACCACACAGAGAGAGAGAACAACCTTTAACATTTCAGGAAGAAATGACATAAATCTACTTGAATTAAGAGATTAAGTCTAAGATTTGGTCTGGTTTTAGACAAGATAAAGCCTTTAGTCGTACTTATTCTCTTAATTCAGACAATTTTGTGTCATTTCAAGTGAAAAACAATTATTTGTCTGATTTCAAGTGGGTTTTGTTCTCATTGGAGCTTTAGCATTTGTATATTTGTTCAAACCGACTGAAATTATAGAAGAACTTTAATTCAAGCAATTTTAAGTCATTTATCTCCTTTAAGATGGTCATGTTTCCAGTGTTGTGCTTTACTTTGGTCTAATTATCAGCGGCTTCGGCCCTCGGTCTATTTACAATCAAGAAAACCGGCCTCCGCCAAGAACACTTGCCCTGGTCTAGATTAACTCTCATTTTCAGCACATGGAGCCTCAGTGTGAGCGGCTCTGAGGAAGTGACGTCCTTTATTTCCTGGTTTCCTCGTGACAAACCTCTGCTGTGGCACAGACACAAACTGGAGATGATAAACAAGACTTTGATTTCACCACAAGAGCTTCAGACGATGCAAACCAAACATCTGAGACCCTCTACAAGCCTCTATAAACCTCTACAAACCTCTACAAACCTCTACAAGCCTCTATAAACCTCTACAAACCTCTACAATCAGGGGCGCACTGGGACTGAAAAACAGCCCTGGACTCTGACCAGCCTGGCCCAAATTAGCGTAATTGTGACACTTCCACAAAAACATATTTTAACCTCTTACCCCCCGCCTAAACCAAATACATTCTGTCCTCTTTTGGCTGTGTAACACCTCATTTGAAAGACCCACAAAACTGACCTTTTTCCTCGCGTTGTTGCTGTGTTGTGTCACCTTTTTTTATTTTTTTTATTTATTTTTTTATTTTTGTCACTTTTTGGTTGAGCTTTTTGTAATTTTTTTGTTGAATTTTTGTTGAATTTTTGTTGAATTTTTGTTGAATTTTTGTTGAATTTTTGTCACATTTTTGTCGAGTTTTTGTCACATTTTTGTCACATTTTTGTTGAATTTTTGTCACATTTTTGTAACATTTTTGTTGAATTTTTGTCACATTTTTGTCGAGTTTTTGTCACATTTTTGTCACATTTTTGTTGAATTTTTGTCACATTGTTGTCACTTTTTGTTGAATTTTTGTTGAATTTTTGTTGAATTTTTGTTGAATTTTTGTTGAATTTTTGTTGAATTTTTGTTGAATTTTTGTTGAATTTTTGTTGAATTTTTGTCACATTTTTGTCACATTTTTGTCACATTTTTGTCACATTTTTGTTGAATTTTTGTCACATTTTTGTCACATTTTTGTCACATTTTTGTCACATTTTTCCCAAGAATCTTTTTGATTCGGGTAAAGCCAAACTGGAGAAAATGGGATCCGTTCAGGTGGGAGTTAAGAGGTTTTAACCTCTTACCCCCCGCCTTAACATTAACGAGTGCATTTTCCCCAGTTCGGCTTTTTATTATTATTTTTTTTGATCGGCATCATCAGCAAAAAGAGCGGGAAAGGTGGTCGTAGAAACAGAAGCAAAATCATTATTAAAGCCGCAAGCGGCATCGAACGGCCCTCGCGGGCCGTGCCTCCTTTAGCGCCTCTATGTAACCGTACCTAGGGCTCTAGCGTGGCCGAAATGCATTTCATTGTCCTGATGTGCCATTAATTTTTGTCAGTAAACATCTAAGCTACATTTTTAGCCTCTCCATGTGAAAAATGGCTCCAGCCTGCAGAGGGCGCTAACGCGCCCGTAATCTTTTTAATTTCACAATTAGCATCAGACGACCCTAACGGGCCGTACTTCCATGACCACTGTCCACAAGCTCCTGACAGGGGGCGCTAACGCGCTGTAATGTTGCATAATGTGAGATTTATGTGTCAGCCCCATTACAATAACATGGGGGGCCCCGGGCTTCACCATGGCAACACCGTACAAAGTACGATATGCGTCTCATTGGCTTTTTGGATCGGGACGCCATCAACTATTTTTGTAACGAATTTCATCCATTTCCGATAAACTAATTTTTTTCCCATAATGCAATTTTTCTTCTGCACCTGGAGGGGGCGCTATCTCGCCCAGTGTCACTTTTTTACATTTGTTGTGTCCAGGGGTGAAAGGTCAAAAAAATGTATATTTCCGATTTTTAATCGGAGTTTGTTTGTGCGAATGGGAGCGATTTTTAGTTTACGATGAATTGCAAAATTGTTCGCAAAGATTGCGGCTTCGCCGCAAACAAACCGAAAAACATAGGCAAAAAATTTGGATAACTTTTGATGCCCCACATCTCGAGATGAGCTGGAGCGATTTTGAGCTCATTTGGTGAAACGCCCTAGGAGGAGTTCGTTAAAATGCGACGTCAGCGTAAACGCTGACTCAGCATTTTCCAGACTTCCTGTCAAAATGGCGGACTTCCGGGTTGTCAAGGGGCGTGGCCACAATAATATTTTTTGTTTGTCGTTACATGATGAATATCTGTACCGAATCTCGTCGCTCTACGACAAAGTTGACGTTGGCCCCGGTTGGTCCCGCCTCCATAGACGCAATGTATTTTGATTCACCATGGCAACACCGTACAAAATACGATATGGGTCTCATTGGCTTTTTGGATCGGGACGCCATCAACTATTTTTGTACCGAATTGCATCCATTTCCGACAAACTAATTTTTTTCCCCTAATGCATTTTTTCTTCTGCACCTGGAGGGGGCGCTATCGCGCCCAATGTCACTTTTTCACATTTGTTGCGTCCAGGGGTGAAAGGTCAATAAAATGTATATTTCCGATTTTTAATCGGAGTTTGTTTGTGCGAATGGGAGCAATTTTTCGTTTTTGATGAATCGCAAAATTCTTCGTAAAGATTGCGGCTTCGCCGCAAACAAACCGAAGAACTTAGCCAAAAAATTTGGATAACTTTTGATGCCCCACATCTCGAGATGAGCTGGAGCGATTTTGAGCTCATTTGGTGAAACGCCCTAGGAGGAGTTCGTTAAAATGCGAAGTCGGCGAAAACGCTGACTCAGCATTGTCCGGTCTTCCTTTCAAAATGGCGGACTTCCGGTTTGTCAGGGGGCGTGGCCACAGTAATATTTTTTTTTTGTCGTCACATGACGAACGTCTGTACCGAATCTCGTCGCTCTACGACAAAGTTTACTTCGGCCCCTCCCCCATTGGCGTAATGTATTTTCACTTTTGTAGGTGGCGCTGTCGCGCCATTTTTTTCCCCCCCAATATGAAACACACAGTTTAATTAATTTTTCGCCGGACCTGAATTTTGGGCAAAGTTTGGTGAGTTTTCGACTATGTTCAGGGGGTCAAATTCCTGCTCAAAGAGCAGAAGAAAGAAAGAAAGAAGCAGAAGAAAGAAAGAATTAAAGCCGCAAGCGGCATCGAACGGCCCTCGCGGGCCGTGCCTCCTTTAGCGCCTCTATTGCCGCGTCTATGTAACCGTACCAAGGGTGGCAGCGTGGCCACACTGTATTTTATTGTCCTGATGTGCCATTAATCTTTGTCAGTAAACATGAAAACTAATTTTTAGCCTCTCCATGTGAACAATGGCTCCAGCCTGCAGAGGGCGCTAGCGCGCCCGAAATCTTTTTAATTTCACAAGTAGCATCAGACGGCCCTGACGGGCCGTACTTCCATGACCACCGTCCAAAAGCTCCTGACAGGGGGCGCTAACGCGCTGTAATGTTGCATAATGTGACATTTATGTGTCAGCCCCATTAGAATTACATGGGGGGCCCCGGGCGTCACCGTGGCAACACCGTACAAAGTACGATATGCGTCTCATTGGCTTTTTGGATCGGGACACCATCAACTATTTTTGTACCGAATTTCATCCATTTCCGACAAACAAATTTTTTTCCCATAATGCAATTTTTCTTCTGCACCTGGAGGGGGCGCTATCGCGCCCAGTGTCACTTTTTCACATTTGTTGTGTCCAGGGGTGAAAGGTCAATAAAATGTATATTTCCGATTTTTAATCGGAGTTTGTTTGCGCGAATGGAAGCGATTTTTAGTTTTTGAAGAATCGCAAAATACTTCGGAAAGATTGCGGCTTCGCCGCAAACAAACCGTAAAACTTAGCCAAAAAATTTGGATAACTTTTGATGCCCCACATCTCGAGATGAGCTGGAGCGATTTTGAGCTCATTTGGTGAAACGCCCTAGGAGGAGTTCGTTAAAATGTGATGTCAGCGAAAACGCTGACTCAGCATTTTCCAGATATCCTGTCATAATGGCGGACTTCCGGTTGGTCAGGGGGCGTGGCCACAATATTTTATTTTTTTTGGCGTCACATGACGAATGTCAGTACCGAATCTCGTCGCTCTACGACAAAGTTTACTTTGGCCCCTCCCCCATTGGCGTAATGTATTTTCACTTTTGTAGGTGGCGCTGTCGCGCCATTTTTTTTTCCCCCAATATGAAACACACATTTTAATTAATTTTTCACCGAACCTGAATTTTGGGCAAAGTTTGGTGAGTTTTCGACTATGTTCAGGGGGTCAAATTCCTGCTCAAAGAGCAGAAGAAGAAAGAAGAAGAAGAAAGAAAGAAAGAATAATTAAAGCCGCAAGCGGCATCGAACGGCCCTCGCGGGCCGTGCCTCCTTTAGCGCCTCTGTTGCCACAACCCTACCAAGGGCGCCAGCGTTGCCACACTGCATTTTATTACCCCAATGTGCCATTAGTCTGTCAGTAACATTTTTAGCCTCTCCATGTGAATGATGGCTCCAACCTGCAGAGGGCGCTAGCGCGCCCGTAATCTTTTTAATTTCACAAGTAACATCAGACGGCCCTGACGGGCCGTACTTCCATGACCACTGTCCACAAGCTCCTGACAGAGGGCGCTAACGCGCTGTAATGTTGTATAATGTGAGATTTATGTGTCAGCCCCATTACAATAACATGGGGGGCCCTGGGCGTCACCATGGCAACACCGTACAAAATACGATATGGGTCTCATTGGCTTTTTGGATCAGGACCCCATCAACTATTTATGTGCCAAATTTCATCCATTTCCGAGAAACTAATTTTTTTCCCATAATGCATTTTTTCTTCTGCACCTGGAGGGGGCGCTATCGCGCCCAATGGCACTTTTTCACATTTGTTGCATCCAGGGGTAAAAGGTCAATAAAATGTATATTTCCGATTTTTAATCGGAGTTTGTTTGTGCAAATGCGAGCGATTTTCAGTTTTTGATGAATCGCAAAATTCTGCGTAAAGATTGTGGCTTCGCCGCAAACAAACCGTAAAACTTAGCAAAAAAATTTGGATAACTTTTGATGCCCCACATCTGGAGATGAGCTGGAGCAATTTTGAGCTCATTTGGTGAAACGCCCTAGGAGAAGTTCGTTAAAATGCGACGTCAGCGAAAACGCTGACTCAGCATTTTCCAGACTTCCTGTCAAAATGGCGGACTTCCGGTTTGTCAGGGGGCGTAGCCACAATAATATTTTTTGTTTGTCGTCACATGACAAATATCTGTACCGAATCTCGTCGCTCTACGACAAAGTTTACGTCGGCCCAGATTGGTCCCGCCTCCATAGACGCAATGTATTTTGATTCACCATGGCAACACCGTACAAAATACGATATGGGTCTCATTGGCTTTTTGGATCGGAACGCCATCAACTATTTTTGTACCGAATTTCATCCATTTCCGAAAAACTATTTTTTTTCCCATAATGCATTTTTTCTTCTGCACCTGGAGGGGGCGCTATCGCGCCCAATGTCACTTTTTCACATTTGCTGTGTCCAGGGGTGAAAGGTCAAAAAAATGTATATCTCCGATTTTTAATCGGAGTTTGTTTGTGCGAATGGGAGCGATTTTTAGTTTTTGATGAATCGCAAAATACTTCGGAAAGATTGCGGCTTCGCCGCAAACAAACCGTAAAACTTAGCAAAAAAATTTGGATAACTTTTGATGACCCACATCTCGAGATGAGCTGGAGCGATTTTGAGCTCATTTGGTGAAACGCCCTAGGAGGAGTTCGTTAAAATGCGATGTCAGCGAAAACGCTGACTCAGCATTCTCCAGACTTCCTGTCAAAATGGCGGACTTCCGGTTTGTCAGGGGGCGTGGCCACAATAATATTTTTTTTTTGTCGTCACATGACGAATATCTGTACCGAATCTCGTCGCTCTACGACAAAGTTTACTTCGGCCCCTCCCCCATTGGCGTAATGTATTTTGACTTTTGTAGGTGGCGCTGTCGCGCCATTTTTTTTTTCCCCAATATGAAACACACATTTTAATTAATTTTTCACCAAAACTGAATTTTGGGCAAAGTTTGGTGAGTTTTCGACTATGTTCAGGGGGTCAAATTCCTGCTCAAAGAGCAGAAGAAGAAGAAGAAGAAGAAGAAGAAAGTAGAAAGAATAATAATATTTTCGACAAAAACAATATCGTCGCTTTCGCGACTATATCATATTATACATTTTTGGAAAGCTTTCAACAATCCCCACGCACCCGTGGGGTCCCTGGGTGGATGACGAGCGCTTCGCGCTCGTCATCCACTATATACCCCCATTCACACTATATACCCCCATTCATTTTAATGCAATAATAAGTATAAAGGGCCCACACCTTTGGTGTGGGCTGTCACTGTTTTACATGGTGAGTTTACGGTTGACATGGGGACAGCGCTTCGCGCTGTTTTTGTGCGCTCCGCGCACTTAGGTTCAGTGCGCTGCGCGCACTGCGCTGTGATTGCGATTACAATAGGCCCTTGCGACGGCAGGCCGCTCGGGCCTAATTAAAGCCGCAAGCGGCATCGAACGGCCCTCGCGGGCCGTGCCTCCTTTAGCGCCTCTATCTATCCACGCCATAGCCCTACCGAGAAAGCCAGCGTGGCCACACTGCTTTTTATTGCCCTCATATGCCATTAATCGTTGTGAGTAAACATCTAAGCTACATTTTTAGCCCCTCCATGTAAGCAATGGCTCCAGCCTGCAGAGGGCGCTAGCGCGCCAATACACAATTTAATTTCACAATCAGCATCAGACGGCCCTAACGGGCCGTACTTCCATGACCACTGTCCACAAGCTCCTGACAGGAGGCGCTAACGCGCTGTAATGTTGCATAATGTGAGATTCACGTGTCAGCCCCATTATAATAACATGGGGGGCCCTGGGCGTCACCATGGCAACACCGTGCAAAATACGATATGGGTCCCATTGGCTTTTTGGATCGGGACGCCATCAACTATTTTTGTGCCGAATTTCATCCATTTCCGACCAACTAATTTTTTTCCCATAATGCAATTTTTATTTTGCACCTGGAGGGGGCGCTATCGCGCCCAGTGTCACTTTTTCACACGTGCTGTGTCCAGGGGTGAAAGGTTAACAAAATGTATATTTCCGATTTTTAATCGGAGTTTGTTTGTGCGAATGGGAGCGATTTTTAGTTTTTGATGAATCGCAAAATACTTCGGAAAGATTGCGGCTTCGCCGCAAACAAACCGTAAGACTTAGCCAAAAAATTTGGATAACTTTTGATGCCCCACATCTCGACATGAGCTGGAGCGATTTTGAGCTCATTTGGTTAAACGCCCTAGGAGGAGTTCGTTAAAATGCGACATCAGCGAAAACGCTGACTCAGCATTCTCCGGGCTTCCTGTCAAAATGGCGGACTTCCGGTTTGTCAGGGGGCGTGGCCACAATAATATTTTTTTTTTGTCGTCACATGACGAATATCTGTACCGAATCTCGTCGCTCTACGACAAAGTTTACTTCGGCCCCTCCCCCATTGGCGTAATGTATTTTCACTTTTGTAGGTGGCGCTGTCGCGCCATTTTTTTTTCCCCCAATATGAAACACACATTTTAATTAATTTTTCACCGAACCTGAATTTTGGGCAAAGTTTGGTGAGTTTTCGACTATGTTCAGGGGGTCAAATTCCTGCTCAAAGAGCAGAAGAAAGAAGAAAGAAGAAAGAAGAAGAAAGAAAGAAAGAATAATAATATTTCCGAGAAAAACAATATCGTCGCTTTCGCGACGATATCATATTATACATTTTTGGAAAGCTTTCAACGATCCGCACGCATCCGTGGGGTTCCTGGGTGGATGACGAGCGCTTCGCGCTCGTCATCCACTATATACCCCCATTCACACTATATACCCCCATTCATTTTAATGCAATAATAAGTATAAAGGGCCCACACCTCCGGTGTGGGCTTCACTGTTTTACACGGTGAGTTTACGGTTGACATGGGGACAGCGCTTCGCGCTGTTTTCGTGCGCTCCGCGCACTTAGGTTCAGTGCGCTGCGCGCACTGCGCTGTGATTGCGATTACAATAGGCCCTTGCGACGGCAGGCCGCTCGGGCCTAATAATATTTCCGAGAAAAACAATATAGTCGCTTTCGCGACAATGTTATATTATACATTTTTGGAAAGCTTTCAACGATCCGCACGCATCCGTGGGGGTCCTGGGTGGATGACGAGCGCTTCGCGCTCGTCATCCACTATATACCCCCATTCACACTATATACCCCCATTCATTTTAATACAATAATAAGTATAAAGGGCCCACACCTCCGGTGTGGGCTTCACTGTTTTACATGGTGAGTTTACGGTTGACATGGGGACAGCGCTTCGCGCTGTTTTTGTGCGCTCCGCGCACTTAGGTTCAGTGCGCTGCGCGCACTGCGCTGTGATTACGATTACAATAGGCCCTTGCGACGGCAGGCCGCTCGGGCCTAAATATAAATAATAAATAATAATGGTCCCAAAACTGAATCTTGTGGCGCACCATACTCCACGGAATTCCTTTTAGATTCATGTTTTTTTGTACTGGGCTTTACCCAAATCTAAAAGCTTCTCACCTGGAGATCAACAATGTAACGGCTCATTTGAAAGCTAAGACCCACAAAAGTGACGGAAACTTTTCGTCGCCACATTTATGTTGCATTTTTGTCACATTTTTGTCAAATTTTTGTCACATTTTTGTCACATTTTTGTTGAATTTGTGTTGAATTTTTGTCACATTTTTGTTGAATTTTTGTCACATTTTTGTCACATTTTTGTCACATTTTTGTCACATTTTTGTCACATTTTTGTCACATTTTTATCACATTTTTGTCACATTTTTGTCACATTTTTGTCACATTTTTGTCACATTTTTGTCACATTTTTGACACATTTTTGGTGCTTTTTCCCCCAAGAATCTTTTAGATTCGGATAAAGGCAAGGAGAAAATGATAGATTCATGTTTTTTTACACTGGGCTTTACCCAAATCTAAAAGCTTCTCGACTGGAGATCAACAATGCAACGCCTCATTTGAAAGCTAAGACCTACAAAAGTGATGGAAACTTTTCGTCACGTCGCCACATTTTTGTTGTTTTTTTAATTATCTTTTCTATCATTTTTTGTTGTGTTTTTTGTGTGGTTTTTTTCTCGCTATTTCCTACAAAGTGCACTTGTGAGGGTAAACATGGCGTCTCTGGAGCTCAGCAGTGACTGAAGTGTTTGTGTTTCTCACTGACCCCGTTTGAAAGCTCAGCACAGCGCTCACTCCCCCTCTGTGTCCTCTCCAACACTCATCCATCATTATCACTGTACGAATGAACTGTACGAACTGCACAAACTCTGTGGGAAAGTCCTCAGAGAGAAACAGGAAGTGTCCCGTTAAACCCCGAGTTCAGACGTGAAACACGGAGTGAAGTTTGACCTGAGGATTTAAAAAGGTTTGATCCGATCACGGCCGTTTCCCATGAGCGCCGGGGTAAACAGGAAGAGTCTAAAAACAGAACGACTCCCACAGTTTTCTCACGAGGATCCGATCAGAGCGGAAGAGACGCATCGCCTGGTGGAGCTGGAGCTAGTGGAGGTTCAGGTCCTTCCTCTGGTCTCTGATGTATGAACATGTCACTGACGGTGCTTCATGTTTCTGATCCCACGTGGACATTCAGGGGAAGCTTTATGTTGTAGTGTCTTTACTTATTTGTGGCTTGATTCTTTCTGCTGTGTTTAACCTCTTAACTCCCGCCTGAACCGAGAGGATCTTTTTCCTCACGTCATCACATTTTTTTTCCATCTTTGTTTGTTTGGGTATTCAACTCATTTTTGTAACTTCTTTGTCATTTTTTTATCACATTTTTGTCACATTTTTTGTTATTTTTTTGTCATTTTTTGTCAATATTTTATATTTTTTTGGTCATATTTTTAAACATTTTTTCATCAATTTTTTATCACATTTTAGTCATTTTTTGTTCAATTTTTGTCATTTTTTTTGTCATGTTTTTGTCATTTTTTCATCCATTTTTTGTCAATTTCTTGTCAATATTTAGTCATTTTTTGGTCACATTTAAAAAAAAAAGAAAATCATCAATTTTTTATCAAATTTTTGTCATTTTTTGTTACATTTTTGTCTTTTTTTGACCATTTTTTGTCCATTTCTTGTGACTTTTTTGCCACTTTTCATCAATTTTTTATCACATTTTTGTCACATTTTGTGTCATTTTTTTGTAATTTTTTCTAATTTCTTGTCAATATTTTGTAAATTTTTTTGTCACATTTTCTAATTTTTTTTCATCCATTTTTTATCAATTTTTTGTCATTTTTTTGTCACATTTTTTTTTTTAAATTTCCATCAATTTTTTAGCTAATTTTAGTCATTTTTTGTCATTTTTTTGTCATTTTTTTGTCATTTTTTTGTGACATTTTTTGTGACATTTTTGCCACTTTTTCATCAATTTTTCGCCACTTTTTTCATCAATGTTTTCTAACTTTTTTGTCACATTTCCATCATTGTTTTCGTCTCAGTTTTGTCGCTATTTTCGCACCTTTTTTCCAGAAGCTTTTGGATTGGGGTAAAGCCAAACTGGAGAAAATGTGCTCGGTTCAGGCGGGAGTTAAGGGGTTAAACTCTGACGACTGAAAAGTGAATGTTTCCATCATGTTTTGCTCAGAGCGACAGTGATCGTATGAAAGTCAAATCTAAAGCTCCTCAGTTTGAAACAGGAAGTTCAGGTTTATTTACTGTGACAAACACTTTCAGCTGGAGACGTTTAGAGGAAGATGATGAAGAAGGTCAGACGTTCATGAGGAAAGTGTTTTAAAACTCTTTCCTCCAGTTTAGCTTCACTCAGATCTGAAAGTTTACAGCCTGTAGTCCTGGGTAACGTCTCATTTGAAAGCTAAGACCCTCTAGTTTGGGGTCGGCTATTGGTTTTATGTGAGGGGGGCGGGCCTTACTTGTCCTGAATGACAAAAAAACGACAAAAAATGACAAAAAAAACAAAACATGACAAAAAATGACAAGACAAAAAATGAAAAAAAAAACGACAAAAAATGACGACAAAAAAACGGCAAAAAACACAAAAACTGACAAAAACGACAAAAGACAAAAACAACAAAAAACGACAAAAAACGACAAAAAAACGACAAAAAACAAAAAATGACAAAAAATGACAAAAGACAAAAAATCACGAAAAACGACAAAAAAATGACGAAAAAAATGACGAAAAATTAAAAAAAGCAAACGTCAAAAAACGACAAAAATATGACAAAAAACGACAAAAACATGACAAAAAACGACAAAAAAACGACAAAAAACAAAAAATGACAAAAAAAATGACAAAAGACAAAAAATCACGAAAAACTTAAAAAAAATTGTGAAAAAAATTACGAAAAATTAAAAAAAGCAAACGTCAAAAAATGACAAAAAATGACAAAAAAACGACAAAAAAACGCGACAAAAAATGACCAAAAAAACCCGACAAAAAACGACAAAAAAGACAAAAAAACGACAAAAACTTACAAAAAATACGACAAAAAATTACCAAAAATACGACAAAAAAAGACAAAAGACAAAAAAAACGAAAAAAAATTACAAAAAATACGACAAAAAAAGACAAAAAAACGACAAAAAAACGAAAAAAAATTACAAAAAATACGACAAAAAATTACCAAAAATACGACAAAAAAAGACAAAAAAACGACAAAAAATTACAAAAAATACGACAAAAAATGACCAAAAAACGTCAAAAAATGACAAAAAAAAATAACGAAATATTTAAAAAAACAAACGTCAAAAAATGACAAAAAAACGTCAAAAAACTCGACAAAAAACGACCAAAAAATGACAAAAAATAAAAGACAAAAAGTGACCAAAAAAAAAAAATGATAAAAACACATATTGAACCAAAATATATCGGGATGTGACTTTTGGTCCATATCGTCCAGCCCCACTATTTTCCCCCCACATTTCTTGCAGCAGCCTTTCGTGCTACACGTGGATACCAAACTGTCAGTATTTGTGTTGGAGTCACTTCCTGGTAAAGAGAGTTTGGTCTGTTTTAAACTCTGAGTTTACAGCCTGTAGTCCTGGGTATCGCCTCATTTGAAAGCTAAGTCTTGTAGCTTCTGTGTAAGACCTGTGTGAGTGGAAGGCGGTGGACGTCACGGTGAGGGGGCGCCTCATTTGAAAGCTAAGTCTTGTAGCTTCTGTGTAAGATCTGTGTGAGTGGAAGGCGGTGGACGTCGCGGCGAGGGGGCGCCTCATTTGAAAGCTAAGTCTTGTAGCTTCTGTGTAAGACCTGTGTGAGTGGAAGGCGGTGGACGTCACGGTGAGGGGGCGCCTCATTTGAAAGCTAAGTCTTGTAGCTTCTGTGTAAGACCTGTGTGAGTGGAAGGCGGTGGACGTCACGGCGAGGGGGCGCCTCATTTGAAAGCTAAGTCTTGTAGCTTCTGTGTAAGATCTGTGTGAGGGGGCGGGCCTTACTTGTCCTGAGCGCGGACGGCGTGACTTCGATCTCGCTGTCCGTCTGGAAAGGCTGAAAGGCCGAGGAGCCGCTGAGGTCGACCCCGAACAGCTCCGGGCTCTGGGTCCCCGTGGAGCTGGCGCTGGTGCCGTCGCCTCCGAGGTGCGGCTCCTGCTCCTCGAACACCGCCATCAGCTGCAGGGGAGAGGATACAGGCAGGTCAGAAGAAGAACCTCAGGACAACATCAGGACAACATCAGGAGAACATCAGGACAACATCAGGACAACCTCAGAACCTCAGGTGGTGTTAGTCTGAGGGGGTTAAAGTCGGTCCAAGAAACATCCTGTTAAAGTCTTCAATCCAGAACCAGGCTGTTTAAATGCACACGCCATGAAAAGCGATCAAGAACACGCGTGTTTCAAAACATGTCAACAATGATGTCATTGAAAATGGACTTGAAACAAATATAGTTAGACATTTGCCTCTTCACATAACGTTAGTGCCCGTCCAGAGAGGAGGAGATTATCTCCAAATGAAGACAAAAAAACAGTGATTTTGATCAAAACCAGCCTCTGTTTAGCTCAGATTTATCAGGAACCGAGACACGTAGAATTAGCTACAGTTATAGCTACATATATAAGTAAGGATTAAACACCTCGGAGCCGCATTAGTCGGTTCTAACGCCCGACACAGTGTTGTTCCTCCTGCATTATAACGTCTAACGCGGCTCCTCGTTGTTTAATCCGCTTATACCAGGGTCCCACAAACCTAACATTTATAATAAATGTGTTTTTCATTGACTAAAGTCACTAAATCTGCCAGACTACGGGACTATTTTGTGTGGGTTATTAGCCGGTCACTGAAGGCTGGTCTCAGAGCGAGTCATTCTCCGCAGCTATTACGAGGATCTCAGTCAGGCTCAACGACACAACATCAGCACAGAATCACAACACAACAGGACTAACCCGGAAACACTTTTCCCTGGAAGGAAACACCGATATGCGCCACTCGTGGGCAGGACTTATTTACCTTTTACAAGGTTTTGAGGATCATTTTATGTACGCCTGAAAATGATGAATAGCCTTAACCGTTTCCAATAGAAATGTAAAGCTCATATGTTATTAACAGTAGCTAACCTAGCTGCTCACTCTCCTCTACAAACATTTAGCAAACACTAAATCCATCTCATACGTTCCTGTCAGTCACTAATTACGCCTTTATCTGGTTCAGCTGTGTCAGGCGTTGCTATGGCGACGCCACAGCGGAGTGACATCCCAGTGATTTAACCACCGGACTACGTGTGCGGTTACACCAAAATAATGCACCAGCCAATCAGAATCCAGTATCACCCAGACCATGGTGTAACATAGAACACGTTGTGGTGATACAAATATCATGAAAAACGCTCTGGACTGTTGGCGCTCAACAGCTAAATCCCCAAAACAGATCATACAACACTGTATTTATTTAAACCCCCCTCTCGCCAAACCAGTAAACCTGGGTAAACCTGGCTCCTTGTTCTCCGTGATGGAGCTAACGTGCTTCAGCTCTGGTTAGCAGCCGCTGTTTAATTAACTCCTTTATTTTGTTTGGACGGTGAGTTACCATTAGTTTCAACGGGAGGATAATGGGGACTGTAGCAAAGTCATTATAGACACCGTGTTGAATGCAGCTCTGGGGGTGGGGCTGGAGGGGGGGGGGGGGCACGGGGGGGTGGTTTTGGTCTAAAGCGGAGCGTCCAGTCAGCTGACCGCACAGGAAACCGTCCAGACTCCTGCACTCGGGCGTCAGAATCAATAAGAGCTCCAGACTGAGCGGAGAGTCTGTTCACACACGATTAGACTCCATTAGAAACAGCCACGAGGGAGAGACACTTTCACAGCACATTAACCTGAGAGGTCAGAGCGCGACAGGAGGAGAGGAACCTGCAGGCCAACAGGGGGCGCACGTGTTCAGGATCAGACATATTTAACAACTGACCTCCCACCTGAACCAAGCACATTCTCTCCAGTTTGGCTTTACCCCAATCCAAAAGCTTATGGAAAAAAGCTGTGAAAATAACAACAAAACTGAGACGAAAACAATGATGGAAATGTGACAAAAAAGCGAGAAAACATTGATAAAAAATTTGACAAAAAAAAAGACCAAAAAATGGGCAAAAAAAAAATGAAAAAAATGGACAAAAAATTGACAAAAAAAAGACAAAAAAAAGATAAAAAATTGACTAAAAATGTATAAAAAATTGACAAAAAGACAAAAAAATGACAAAAAATGACCAAAAAAATGACAAAAAAATGGACAAAAAAAAGACCAAAAAATTGAAAAAATTGACAAAAAATGGACAAAAAAATGACAAAAAATTGACAAAAAAATGACAAAAAAATGACAAAAAATGACAAAAAAAATTATAAAAATTTGACTAAAAATTAATAAAAATTTGACAAAAAATGACAACAAATGATAAAAAATTTGACAAAAAATTGATAAAAAATTTGACAAAAAATTGATAAAAAATTGACAAAAATGACAAAAAAAATGATTTAAAAAAATGACAAAAAAGCTACAAAAATGAGTTGAATCCCCAACAAAAAATGATGGAAAAAAAATCTGACGTGAGGAAAAAGCTCCTCTCTGTTCAGGCGGGAGTTAAGAGGTTAGCAGACACCACACTGTACCAGCAGAACTGTTACTGGGGTTTTTATGGCCCTGGGGGGCCTCACGTCTGGGTTAAGGTGAACCAGGATTAAGTTATACTTTATTGATCCTCATATTTGAAAGAGAACCTGTTGTTTTCACTAAAATCACTGGTTGTGTTTTTGCAACTTTGAGCCGACAGGGTTCATTATGTGCTGATAGAGTACATATACTGTATAGTACAGTCATAAAGCAAACACACACACACACACTAATTTCAACATAAAGAAAGCAAGCTCCAGTTTTGCCTGAAGTGGGAAGAAGAAAATCCCCCCCCCCCCATTTCACCTTCATCTTCATTTTCCTTTAAACACTGGACAAACTGACTGAGTAATCATTATTACAACACCGCATCAGAAACAGATCATGGTTACTCTTTAATACCAACAACGGTGAGGAAATAAAGCCCACACCGACCCATGCCGACCCCACATCGACCCACACCGACCCACACCGACCCCACACCGAGCCACATCGACCCCACACCGAGCCACATCGTCCCACACCGACCCACACCGACCCACACCGAGCCACACCGAGCCACACCGACCCACACCGACCCACACCGACCCACACCGACCCACACCGAGCCACACCGACCCACACCGACCCCACACCGACCCACTCTCTGTAATGAGACCAGGCCCATGTTTGTATGACAGTGTCACGGTGTGTTTTTAGATGTATCCAGTTTGTGTCAAAGTTGTTCTGCATTACAGTGGTCTGCAGAAGTGTGGGCCCCCTTATACTATGCACCATAAACATAAATGTGGGCGGGGCTGCGGAGCTCTATATGCAAAAGGTGCCACAAAGTATGGCCTTGTCTAAGCAGATTCCTTCTGTCTCCAAAAACACCTTCAGACATGTCCGATAAACACAAGCAGCACAAGTGGAAAAAGCCTTGTTCTGCCCACAGTGACACAGCTCTCCCTCCTCCTCCTCCTCCTCCTCCTCCTCCTCCTCCTCCTCCTCCTCCTCCTCCTCTAAAACAAACACTTCTCACTCTGAAACTCTGAAACCACACAGTCATTTGTTCAGCGTCTCGGGAGCAAAACCCTCCAACCCTCTGACGGAGTTTGAAAAGTGCCCCTGGAAACCCCGTCTGTCAGCAAAGCGCTCGGCAAAGCCAGCGTTTTCACAGCTGCTCCGGCTCCGGACGCCTCCAGAAGATCAGGTCAGGAGCGAGCGGAGAACGCAAACCACAAAACCGCAAAACCACAAAACAAAAAGCCTGCAGCAGCGGCGGCGTTTAGGAGAGTCACGGTGAAAACAGGCCACGTTCTACAGACTTTTACTTCATTATGTTTCCAGGAGGCGACTGAAATATCCCTCACAGCTTCAGTCTCATTAACTAAAACTGGAGTCCACGAACTTAAAGCTGACAAACTTACTCCATCTCCAAATATAATGAGCTCAAAGACTCCTCTGATCAGGACGTCCTTGGTCTCTGAGGGAAAAATCCCATTCATTTCAATGGACATGAGCCGATCCTGCAGGTTTTCTGTCTTTGACCTTTTGTACCGACTTCACTTGTGCTTCAGATATGAAACCATTATTATGTTTCCATCCCAGAGGACCTCCTCTACATGCACATTCACCACATTTTGAATTCAGATATTTTTTACAATAGTTACAGGGCCTAAAGCCTGAGGACAGCAGCAGCTCTCCATTCATTT
Source organism: Gobius niger (assembly GCF_951799975.1). Classification (NCBI taxonomy): domain Eukaryota; kingdom Metazoa; phylum Chordata; class Actinopteri; order Gobiiformes; family Gobiidae; genus Gobius; species Gobius niger. Next base: position 1,384,565 of record NC_136859.1, read on the forward strand.
CAATGGCAGTGTCCTCCATGTCTGTGATTCCAGCTATATTTTTCTCTTTTGCCTTTCATACCAACTTCATTTCAACTCCAAATCCATAACTTTTTTAAATATACACTCCACAGAGCCTCCACTACATGCACATTTAACACATTTTGAATTCAGTCATTTTTTCATATAGTTTTAGGACCCAAAAACCAGTGCTATAACCCAGTTTCCAAATACAGCCAAACTGTGATTCTCACTCTCTTATTTCAGGAAAGTCTCCATATTCTTATCAAAAAATCTGCTCAAAGCAGAGTTTACATCTTAATTCATGAACTTTTATCACAATATTAAATGTTCAGAGCAGTTTGACGGTGAAAGTAAAGTACAGTAGAGCAGAATGTGTTTGGAAAAAACAAAGCTGTAAAAGTTACACAAACAGCTGATGTTCTATAAACACCAAACTCAACTGTTCATGATGGAGTAAGTGTTGACTCATCATTTATTCAGGATAAATAAGGTGTAGAATCTTTGCGTCACAAAACAAAGCCTAAAAAGTGCCTAAGTATAATTCTATCTGACACTATTGTTGTACGGCTATTTGCTCCTTGAATGTGACGGATCAGTTTTCACATGTATGACGTCACATATACAGTATGTGCTCCTGGTGAGTCTGGCGTGTTTGAAGACGTGTGAGACGATGAAGACGTGAGAGACGATGAAGACGTGTGAGACGATGAAGACGTCTTCATGAAGAATGAACATCCTCCGTTCTGCTGTGACGGCGTGGGCCTCGGGGAGAGCGAGAAGTGAGGCCTGACAAGTTCATTATGGCACAAATAACACGGCCGTCAGGGGGAGACGGGGGAGAGTGAGGGGGGAGTGTGAGGGGGGGAGAGTGAGGGGGGGGTGTGAGGGGGGGGCACAGAGCACAATCTGGCTCTGATTATCAGGGAGAGTGATGACGGCGATGACAAAACACTTCATGTAAAAACTCAAGTTACGAAACTTCCAGTAACCCCAGACCTGAACACGACTCTTAAACTGCTTTAGCTGATGTTTCCCTCCAGGACAATAAGACTCAAGGATCATCTTCATAAATGTTATAAAAGAAAACAGCTCTAACAAAGTGTCTCGACTCAAAGACACTCCACACACTCTGTCAACCCGACATCGACCGGGTCATATGTGGGTATTTCACAATATCGCAGAGCGGCCAATAAAGCCTAAAGTCAGGGCTTTAAATAAGTCGTCCCACAAGGTCTTCGGCCTCAGAGAAAGAGAAACATCTGAACCTCATCAGTCTGGATTTGCTGATGTCATTTTAACCTCTTAACGCCCGCCTGAACCGAGAGGATCTTTTTCCCCAGTCATCAGATTTTTTTTTTCCATCATTTTTTGTTGGGTATTCAACTCATTTTTGTAACTTTTTTGTCCATTTTTTTTTTTTTCGTCTATTTTTTATTAAATTTTTGTCACATTTTCGTAAAATTTTGTCAATTTCTTGTGGCATTTTTTCCACTTTTTCGTCAATTTTTTATCACATTTTTTTTGTCATTTATTTTTTATTGTTTTTTCGTCAATTTTTTTTTACATTTTTGTCTTTTTTTGTCACTTTTTCGTCATTTTTTTTTTTTCATCAATTTTTTATCACAATTTTGTCTTTTTTGTCATTTTTTGTCCATTTTTTTTTTTTTTTCATTTTTTATTAAATTTTTGTCTTAGTCACATTTTTGTAATTTCTTTGTAATTTTTTTTCGTCCATTTTTTATTACATTTTTATCAAATTGTCGTCAATTTTTTGTCAATTTCTTGTGGCATTTTTGCCACTTTTTCCTCATTTTTAATCACATTTTTGTCACATTTTTGTGATTTTTTAGTGATTTTTTCGTCAATTTTTTATTACATTTTTGTCTTTTTTGTCCCATTTTTGTAAAAAAAAAAATTCCGTCAATTTTTTATTACATTTTTATCACATTTTCGTAAATTTTTTGTCAATTTTTTGTCACATTTCCATCATTGTTTTCATCTCAGTTTTGTCGTTATTTTGTCACCTTTTTTCCAGAAGCTTTTGGATTGGGGTAAAGCCAAACTGGAGACAATGTGCTCGGTTCAGGTGGGAGTTAAGGGGTCGATAAATTAGCCTTATGTCCCTAACAGAGCGCCCCCTGCTGTCACAGATCTAACACGGTTTACAGTTCAGAAGCTTCATACACAGGATTACAGAATCGGTCAGAAATATCGGCTGTGCGTATCGGTCAGAAACATCGGCTGTGCGTATCGGCATCGGCCTCACATGAGCAGGTCCAGCAGAGTGAAGGAAGTGCCTGAAGCAGTGATTGGAGAGAAGCTGCTGGAGCCACATTAACACAGAGGGGAGTTTCTTTAAAAAGGAGCGAGGAGGAACTGAAGCTAATGAGCCTCATGCATCACGTGCATCAGCCTCGTCACCGCCGCCTATATTTAGCCGTTTAGCTCCAATTAGCCGCTTTCTACCAGATAAACGTGGGACAGACGAGGACCTCACGCCCGCTCAGAGGAGGAACTGCTTTATAACAAGGTCCTCACGGGTAAAGCAGCGCCGCATCAGGGTCAGACGTCCAGAAAACAAGAGATCTCACACTTCAGGTTTTCTGCTTTACGTCTGTATTAGCCTCATTTTGACTTTTTATATTTGACATGTTTGTTGAGATTCCCTGGACAGCCCTGGCCTTCAATGACCGGACCACAGAGTCTCTGTCACTGGAAAACTTGGTTCACGTTTATGTTCGTACTGGAGTGATATCGACGAAAATCAATATCTCCATATTTGTGAGGACTTTCTCCAAACCTTTCCCCCATTTTTCCCCCAAATGTCCCCCTTTTTTTCAATCTGTCTCTTCAGCTTTTTCTTTTCACTATTTTTTTCTACAATTTTCCCTTTTTTTCCATGATTATTATTCAGCAGGTCTCGTGTATGTGTTTGAAGTCGGGCTGGGCAATATATGGATATTTAAGATATATCGATCTATCTTTAAATAAGAAGGTCAAGTACATCAGATTAGCTCTTAAATCATCAAAAAGAAACAGGTAATCTCAAACTGATGTTTAAAAAAGTTAATTTTAAACTTGATTTTGTTTTCTCTTTCTATATAAACGCTGCCCTCAGGAAGGGATTGACCTTTGTTTTATACGCCATCTTTTATTTCAGATGTTTTTTTATTTAAAGGCTACATTACAGAGCTTCGTTATACAGTGTTTATGTTTTACAGTGAGTTTTCAATAAAACGACTTTGACTTAAAGGAACAGACCTCTGTGTTTACACACGGAGATCTGTTCTTACCTGAGCTCAGACGAGTTGATCTTTGTGTGTGCGCTCAGTTACACACAAAGACCAAATCAAATCAAAGCAAATCAAATGTATTTATATAGCACATTTAAAACAACTGCTGTGTATGAGCTAGACAGTGTTAAAAGCTTTTGCATAAAAGTGTGTCTTAAGCAACGATTTAAAATGTTCAAGTGTCTGAGCAGCTCTGATGTGGAGAGGCAGGTCGGTCCACAGTTTTGGAGCCCTGTCCCCTTTAGTCACATATTTGGAGCGAGGAACCTCTTAAAGCAGCTGATCAGCAGATCTCAGAGCCCGAGCACCAGAAGCTCAGACAGATACAGAGGAGCAGCGCCATGGAGACATTTAAAGACAACAACCTTATCCTATAATACACAGAGAGCCGGTGTAGAGCCGCTAACACAGGGGTGATGTGCTGTCTCTTTCTGGTCCCTGTAGGGAGACGAGCGGCTGCCTTTAGCGCCCCCTGGAGGCGACGAATTGAACGCTGACCAAGACCAGTGTACAGAGAATTACAATAATCAAGTCGCGAAGTTATAAAAGCATGAATGGCTTTCTCAAAGTCACAGGCAGGGAGATAGTTTTTTACTTTGCTTAGAGTTTTAAGATGGAAAAAGCTTGATTTGACAACATGATTTATATGTTTCTCAAATTTAAATTCATTGTCTACAAACACACCGAGATGCCTTGCAAAAGGGTGACAGAAGGAAGCCAGAGGGCCGATGGCGCTGTCACAGTTGTCGAGAACATTAGAAGAATTTCCTAATATTACAATTTCTGTCTTATCTTTGTTTAGACTTAAAAAGTTGGCCTCCATCCATAAGATGTTGTTAGCATTTGGCCTCTCCCAGTGTGTTCCTATGGCTCCAAACGGGGTGAAGTTAGAAGTGACCGAGCTCTTCCAAAGACCAGACAGGTACGGATCAACTCGCCTGAGCTCAGGTCAGAACAGATCTCAGGATGGACAAACCTGTGGCCGTGAATATTTCGTTTCACAGCCCTCACTTTGTGGAGAAAAATATTGGGATATAAATCGTATATATCGATATTCAACCATATTCAAGTATATGAGGATAAGACTTTCGGTCCATATCGCCCTGCCCTAGTTAAAAGGTGTGTTTCCTCTTATCTCTGTCCTTCATGTGTCTCCGTGTCTCAGCTCACGTGAGGAGCTTCATGTTGGATCGTCGTGACAGTAAAGTCACTGTGAAGCAGCTTCAGGCCGAGCCCAGAGACTCAGAGACTCAGAGACTCAGAGACTCAGAGACTCAGAGTTTGGACTTTTCATTCTGTCATAATGACAGACGGCCTTCAGAACTTTCTGTCAAAGCCAAAAATATTCTGTAAATGATGGAGAATGTCCGGTTATCCAAACTTCTGCTCAGAACAACACAGTTTTTCAAAGACAGAAGGTGAGACACTGCAGGTGAAAGTCAGTGTTGAAATGTTTCGCTCGTTTTCTAGTTTTCTCCTCAGCGTTTAGAGTAAATAACAGACTAAACCATGTAAAGAACAGACTAAACCATGTAAAAAACAGACAAAACCATATAAAGAACAGACCAAACCATGTAAATAACAGACCAAACCATGTAAATAACAGACCAAACCATGTAAATAACAGACCAAACCATGTAAATAACAGACCAAACCATGTAAAGAACAGACCAAACCATTTAAATAACAGACCAAACCATGTAAAGAACAGACCAAACCATGTAAAGAACAGACCAAACCATGTAAAGAACAGACCAAACCATTTAAATAACAGACCAAACCATGTAAAGAACAGACCAAACCATGTAAAGAACAGACCAAACCATGTAAAGAACAGACCAAACCATTTAAATAACAGACCAAACCATGTAAAGAACAGACCAAACCATGTAAAGAACAGACCAAACCATGTAAAGAACAGACCAAACCATGTAAATAACAGACCAAACCATGTAAAGAACAGACCAAACCATGTAAAGAACAGACCAAACCATTTAAATAACAGACCAAACCATGTAAAGAACAGACCAAACCATGTAAATAACAGACCAAACCATGTAAATAACAGACCAAACCATGTAAATAACAGACCAAACCATTTAAATAACAGACCAAACCATGTAAAGAACAGACCAAACCATGTAAATAACAGACCAAACCATGTAAATAACAGACCAAACCATGTAAATAACAGACCAAACCATGTAAATAACAGACCAAACCATTTAAATAACAGACCAAACCATGTAAATAACAGACCAAACCATGTAAAGAACAGACCAAACCATGTAAAGAACAGACCAAACCATTTAAATAACAGACCAAACCATGTAAATAACAGACCAAACCATGTAAAGAACAGACCAAACCATGTAAAGAACAGACCAAACCATTTAAATAACAGACCAAACCATGTAAAGAACAGACCAAACCATGTAAAGAACAGACCAAACCATGTAAATAACAGACCAAACCATGTAAAGAACAGACCAAACCATTTAAATAACAGACCAAACCATGTAAAGAACAGACCAAACCATGTAAATAACAGACCAAACCATGTAAAGAACAGACCAAACCATGTAAATAACAGACTAAACCATGTAAGAAACAGACCAAACCATGTAAATAACAGACCAAACCATGTAAAGAACAGACCAAACCATGTAAAGAACAGACTAAACCATGCTTATTCTGTGAGGTCAGACTCTCACTGTCTTTCCTTCACACACACATTAAATATCAAAGCTAATGGAATGTGTTTAAGCCTCAGTTAAATCACATTTAAAACCTAAAAGAGGAAACTGCCGCAGGAGGAGCATGTTTTTCCCCTAAGCTGAGCCGCTGTGCAGTTTCTCCTCCTCCCAAAAAAACCCGTAAACTCGGCGCAGATGAGTTTTTTATCTGGGTCTGAGCTCGGCCCATCTCAGTCCTCAGGTAAAGGCTTTAATCTCCGCCTCCCCCTGAACGCCGGGCTCCCGCGCCCCAGCCGTGACCTACAAACCGGGCTTACCCCCCCCACCCCCCCTCCTAATCCCCGTCCCCAGAGAGGAGCTCCGTCTGAAACCTAATGGAAGTGTCCAAAAGGATGGAGCCGTCTCCCGGAGCACAGGCAGCGATCGATAATGAGCTCAAGACCATTCCACTTTCAATTTCACCGCCGACTTTACACGGAATAAAACACGCTAAGGTTTATTTCATCATCTGCAGGTGAACGTCACATCTGCACCAGCAAAACGTCTGGAATCAGGAATATGCTCAGCCTCGAAATGTAAACACAGCTTCACTCGGATGTCCCACAGTCTGACGAAGGATTTACTTCTGATTTCTGTTAAATGAGTTGAACTGACTCTAATTACCTCCCTGGGTTTGTCCCGGAGTCGCCTCAGACTGACAGCGGTTTTAACGGGACGTCATCCTCATGTTTAAGAGTAATTACGCCTCGTGTGTTTGATCTGAGCCGCGCTGGATTAGGACAAATTAGCAGATTTATGTAAGAGGGGATTAAGAGGGAGAGGCCCCGTTACAGAGCGACCTCCGGGGTCCAATCCACTTTATTTACATAGCACATTTAAAGAGGGGGTGTTATGCAAAATGGACTTTCTCAAGCTTTCCATCATGTTATTATGTCGCTCCCTCATTAAAAACACGCCTGAAGTGTTGCCTTGGCACATTCACGTATTTCTGAGTAATCTGTAAAAACTCTGATGGCGGCCATTTTAGGGATAGGTTTGCCTGAGTCCTCCTAGGAACGCCCCCACCTCCTGGAGACGCCTCCGAGCCGAGTAACCAACCACTGCTCCTCAGCAGAACCCCCTCCCCACTGATGCCACAGACAGCGTGTGGAGGGGGCGTGTCTAAAGGCTCAGAGGTTCTTAAAGAGACAGAGGCCTATTTCAAGACATTCACTACAGCCATTTTGAGAGAGACATTTTATACAAGGCAGTTATTCTAATTTACTGCATTTACAGACCAACAGGAGGTTTGTCATCATTGTAGTGAGATATAGACTGGTGCTATGGGACTGAAGAAAGCAGAACACCACCTCTTTAACCTCTTAACTCCCGCCTGAACCGAGAGGATCTTTTTCCTCACGTCAGATTCTTTTTTTTCCATCATTTTTTTGTTGGATATTCAACTCATTTTTGTAGCTTTTTTGTCATTTTTTGTCAAATTTTTGTCATTTTTTTGTCACATTTTTGTCCTTTTTTCTTTTTTCGTCCATTTTTTCTCCATTTTTTTTTCATTTTTTCTCAATCTTTTTTCATTTTTTGGTAACATTTTTATCATATTTGTCATTTTTCGTCATTTTTTAATCAAATTTTTGTCATTTTTTATTTTATTTTTTGTCATTTTTTGGTAAATTTTCTGTCCATTTTTTGTGACATTTTTGCCACTTTTTCTCAATTTTTTGGTCAATTTTTTGTCATTTTTTTGATAACTTTTAGTCCGTTTTTTGTCTAAGTTTTCTCACTTTTTCGTCACATCTTCATCATCGTTTTCGTCTCAGTTCTGTCGCTATTTTCTCACCTTTTTTTCCAGAAGCTTTTGGATTGGGGTAAAGCCAAACTGGAGAAAATGTGCTCGGTGCAGGTGGGAGTTAAGGGGTTAAAGAGACAGAGGCCTATTTCAAGACATTCACTACAGCCATTTTGAGAGAGACATTTTATACAAGGCAGTTATTCTAATTTACTGCATTTACAGACCAACAGGAGGTTTGTCATCATTGTAGTGTGATATAGACTGGTGCTGTGGGACTGAAAAAAGCAGAATACCCCCTCTTTAATGTTTTTTTACTGAAAGTCTGAGCTCCACACAGGGAGACAGTGTGAGCTCTCAGTCTCATGTCACAGGGGTCACAGGGTTTTCAGGGAATTCAACACATTCAGCACATTCTGACTGATTTCACCTCATTTTTCAACCGGACTTGCAAAAATCTAAACTCAGAACGTCTCAGAGGAAGAAGTAATCTCTAAGGTTACCCGGTAACCACTGCCTGATACAGACACACACAGTCACTATAACCAGACTCAGATCAGCCTCTGCAGTAAAGTAGCTCAGACAGAAGGTACGAGACACCTCCAGATCACAGTGACGTTACACTCAAAAAAGTGAAATGCGACAACAAAACCAAAACGATACAAAAACGATTAAAATGTGATGACAAGAACAAGGAGGCAGCTTTTTGTTGGAGGAAGAGTTATGTAGATCTTAGCTTTCAAATGGGGCGTGACCCTGAGCTATAGGCAGGCAGGGCAGGGGGCAGGGCAAGTTTATTTGTATGTATGTATAATGCTACTGAATGTTTTTTATGAGTTTAATCTATGTGCTTTAAGTTTCAGTTGAAACCAATCTTGTCACACGCACATCGCTGTAACAAAACCCCATTTCTTGCTCTTGCGTTCTTTTGCTCAAACCTGTGGAGACGTCCGGCGCCCTCACCGGAGCTGTGAACAATAACTCCATATGAGACACTTCTAGAGGAAAACTGCTGAGAGAAAGGCTTGATGACTTTGGCCTGAGCTCCACTCATCTCCCATCTCTTCGTGAACGTCACGTTTTTTCTGATATATATTTGTAAGAGCGCAGTTAGATCTTTATCCTCACGTCATCAGATTTTTTTGCCATCATTTTTTTGTTGGGTGTTCAACTCATTTTTGTAACTTTATTTGTCATTTTTTCGTCAATTTTTCCCCCACATTTTTGTCAGTTTTGTGTCAAATTTTATTTTTGTCATTTTTTCGTACATTTTTTTAAACGTCTTGGCACATTTTTGCCACTTTTTCATCAATGTTTTCTCACTTTTTTCTCACATCTTCATCATTGTTTTTGTCTCAGTTTTGTTGCTATTTTCACAGCTTTTTTCCAGGAGCTTTTGGATTGGGGTAAAGCCAAACTGGAGAAAATGTGCTCGGTTCAGGCGGGAGTTAAGCAAGGGCAGACCTATTGGGTTTATACTCTGCAAGCCACAAAACATCTTACTGAAGACATAGACGGTGACGTTTCCCGGGACGCCCCGTTCGAGCACCGTGTACATTGTTCGGGACTTTATCATTCAGATAACCTGTGTTTAGAAATTGTAATTGTTATAGGGAATAAATCTTCTTTGACTAAAGCTACTGAATTCTGGTGGTTTCTCCTCAGACCTTGGGATCAACGAACACGCTGGCGAGACCTTTTTGATACTTTAATATTTAAACTTAACTGTTTAACTGGGTTTAAATTGATCTTATGGAGTCAGATCTTATGTACATTTAGAGTTTTAATATTTCCTGTGAAATCGCCCACCAGCACAATTCATACACAAGGCAAGTCAAAGTGCTTCACAGTTCATAAATATAAGAAAACAAATACAATCAATAAAAACATCAACATAGAATTAATCAACTACAGTAAGAGGCAAGAGTGCAGATAAAAGACTTTCAGTTATCTGCATTTTTAAGTCTTTTTTGGATTGTCCTGAGCACTATTTCGCTCTGTCTTGAGCACTATTTTCTATAGGCTGTAAACCCCAGATGAGAAGCTTTTAGTTTTGTGTAAAGCTGGAGAAAAAGTGCTTGGTAGAGGCGCTGAAGAGGATTTATATTGTGTTTTTGTCTCGTCTCAAACTGAAACAAAACCTCTGCTTTAATTCCACTGAACAGGAAAAGCGTCTGCTGTGAAATGTGTAATAGTTACAAATCTAAAGCCTTTTATTCCCACAGAGTCGGCCACAGTGGCTTTGATTTCACTTTAATCTGAGCTAAACCACGAGCAGAGCCAGAGCCAGAGCCACCGCTTTTCTCTCGGCAATTAATCTTCCCCGCGACGAGAGCTTTAAATAAAGACTCTGCATATTCACTTATTCCCCGAGAGCCAATTACCGGCGCGCAGAACGGCCGTTTGTAGGTCACTTCCTGAAGACGAAGCGACGGGAGGAACTCGGGGAAAGCTCACGTGTGCTCCGGCGTTTGGACCCGAGGAACATGTTTCTTCAGGACGAGACAGAACGAGCACACGAGGAGCAAACGGGACGGGTTTACGAGAACATCTGTATCGTGTATGTGTGTCTTCCAGGGTCAGAGTCGTGTAAAGCTTTGATAAAACTAAAGTGGAAATGGAAGTAAATGAGGAAAGATGGAAGATCTCGTGGTCCTTCAAAAGTAACACATACAGTCTTGACCTCTTAAATCCCGGCCTGAACATGTTTTCTCCAAATCTAAAAGCTTCTTCAAAACAGAGGCAGAAAATGAGGATGTAAACGCGACAACAAAAGCTAAAAAGTGACTGAAAAAACGACGAAAATGACAAAAACTCAACAAAAAAATGACAAAAATTCAGCAAAAAATGACAAAAATCCAGCAAAAAAAAAACAAAAAAACAAATCCAGCAAAAAAGTGAAAAAATCCAGCAAAAAAGTGACAAAAATCCAGCAAAAAAGTGACAAAAATCCGGCAAAAAAGTGACAAAAATCCAGCAAAAAAGTGACAAAAATCCGGCAAAAAAGTGACAAAAATCCAGCAAAAGAATGACAAAAATCCAGCAAAAAAGTGACAAAAATCCACCAAAAAAATGACAAAAATCCAGCAAAAAAGTGACAAAAATCCACCAAAAAAATGACAAAAATCCAACAAAAAAATGACAAAAATACAGCAAAAAAAAGATAAAAATCCAGCAAAAAAATAACAAAAATCCAGCAAAAAATGACGAAAATCCAGCAAAAAATAAATAAAAATCCAGCAAAAAAATGACAAAAATCCAGCAAAAAATAAATAAAAATAATCCAGCAAAAAGTGACAAAAATCCAGAAAAAAAAGATAAAAATCCAGCAAAAAAAATGACAAAAATCCAGCAAAAAAAGACAAAAATCCAGCAGAAAAATATAAAAATCCAGCAAAAAAGGGACAAAAATCCAGCAGAAAAAATGACAGAAGAGCAGCAAAAAAGTAATTAAAAAGTGACAAAAACACACAAGGGAAATAAAAAGTGACGACAATGGCAAAGAGGAGAGAATGGATTTGGTTTTGGCGGGTGATTAATGGAGACGTGACTGGAGCAGTTTTTTGTTTTGGAATCGGTTTTCCCTCTAAACATGCAAGTCCTGAAAAAAATCAGCCTTATTCCTCTAATAAAGCGCCCCCTGCTGTCCCGGATCAACACTGACACTTTTTACTGTTTAGAAGCTTCACAGGATTAAAGACCCTGTTAGGCAACACTTTACATTACAGGCCGTTAAGTCCTTGGTACTTACAGTGGAAATTCTAGGCACGTATTGTGGTACTTAAAAGATACTATAGTGAGAATTACAAGGTATGTACTTCTAGAAACAGTGGGAACTCTTAGTAATGAAGGTTCTTGTTTTCCCTAATGCTGTTTTATATTGTTTTATAGTCACACAATCCTAGAAATTACTTCTGTATGTAGAAGTACCACATTTACTGCCGATGGATTGCTGCTGTAGTATCCTTGAATTACCAATAAGTACCGACGTAAATAGAAGTACAACCTTCATTACTAAGAGTTACCCCTGTATCTCTTAGTAACGAGAGATACTCTGTGTCTCCCTAACCCTAATCACTAGTAATTACCACTACCCGTACTGTAAAGTGTTTCCCATTTTTTAAATATTGGACAAAAATGACGGTCGACGCAGATCTGTTGGATATATTTCTATTGCTATGATTGAAACATTTGTCACTTTTTTTGCTGTATTTTTGTCATTTTTTTGCTGAATTTACTGGATTTTTGTAATTTTTTAACTGGATTTTTGTAATTTTTTAACTGGATTTTTGTCATTTTTTTGCTGGATTTGTGTCACTTTTTTGCTGGATTTTTGTCACTTTTTTGCTGGATTTTTGTCTTTTTTTTACTGGATTTTTGTCACTTTTTTACTGGATTTTTGTCATTTTTTTACTGGATTTTTGTCTTTTTTTTACTGGATTTTTGTCATTTTTTTACTGGATTTTTGTCACTTTTTTACTGGATTTTTGTCAGTTTTTACTGGATTTTTGTCACTTTTTTGATGGATTTTTGTCACTTTTTTACTGGATTTTTGTCAGTTTTTACTGGATTTTTGTCACTTTTTTACTGGATTTTTGTCACTTCTTTGCTGGATTTTTGTCACTTTTTTGCTGGATTTTTGTCACTTTTTTTTACTGGATTTTTGTCACTTTTTTACTGGATTTTTGTCAGTTTTTACTGGATTTTTGTCACTTTTTTACTGGATTTTTGTCACTTTTTTACTGGATTTTTGTCACTTTTTTACTGGATTTTTGTCACTTTTTTGCTGGATTTTTGTCACTTTTTAATAATACATGTTTAACTAGAGGCTATTTGTGAAAAAATAACATCAGATTAAATGACATAAAATATCGGCTATCGGGCCATTCGTTCCGGCCCTGGTTTCAGATGGGGCAACTTGACTTTGGAGCCTTTGTAGGAATGTAGTGGAGCAGAAAGTGTTATTTTTATCTCTGTAATGTAGAGTTACAAAGGAAGAAGTTCTCGACACAAATACTTCTCAAGCCAAGATCCTCCAGTACTTCAGTAAAGAATGACATGTCAGAAACAGATCATTTCCCCCTGAACACGTATGTTTAGTTCCTCCAGGGCTCTCCTGTAAAACCCCGAGAGGGACTTTCCAGATTCAATCTCAAACAAACACAATGAGCAGGTTTGTTCTGAGATGTGGCCGAGAGTCCGAGCAGCTGCAGGTCCAGAGCCACGTGTTTAAAGCATCAGGAGACGAAAACAGGAAGAAGGTCCAGGAGGAGGAAGAGACGTCTCCAACCGGATCCCCATGTACTTCTACTACAACTACAACTACTGCTACTGCGAAACATGAGCAGCCGGGGCCACAGAGGCGTTTTCCTCAGTTTTTTCCGGTTCCTCACCAATGATGAGACCAGGAAGTGCCTTAGATGAGGCTGGAGGCGGGGCTAAAGTGCCTGACTTTACGTTTCAGACCCATGTGCTGAAGGCATTATGTGGGACAATAACAGGAAGAGCTCAGAGGGCAGAGGAAGTCTTCATCTGGAGCATTGTTCTGGGCAGGAGATGGACGATCGATACCATGGAGCCGCTGACGACTTCAGCATCTGCAGCAGAACAATGTCTCAGGATGGACGTGGTGTCAACATCTGCTGCAACAACACAGAGCTCCTCACGCCGGAGAGTTCATCCTGACACTCCACTATCAGACGAGTCAGCGCTTTCTTCTATTACGTCCATTATGTCTCGTTTTAACCTCTTACCTCCCGCCTTTCTCCAGTTCAGCTTTACCCAAATCCTGTAACGCCTCATTTGAAAGCTAAGACCTACAAAACTCATCTAAATGGATCTTTTTCCTCCCGTCATCAGATGTTTTTCCCATCATTTTTTGGGGGTGTAACTTTTTTGTCAAATTGTACATTTTTTGTCACATGTTCATCATTTTTTCATCATTTTTTGTAAAAAAAAAAAAAAGTCCATTTTTTGTCCATTTGCCACTTTTTCATCATTTTTTCATCATTTTTTCATCATTTTTTCATCATTTTTTCATCATTTTTTCATCATTTTTTCATCATTTTTTCATCATTTTTTCGTCAGTTTTTTGTCAAATTTGTGTCATTTTTTTGTCAATTTTTTTGGTCAGTTTTTTGTCCATTTTTGCCACTTTTTGTCCATTTTTGCCACATTTTCAAAAAAAAAATTGTCCATTTTGTGTAGATTTTCCGTCATTTTTTTGTAAATTTTTTGTCATTTTTTTGTCATTTTTTGTCTAAGTTTTCTCACTTTTTTGTCACATTTCCATCATTGTTTCCGTCTCAGTTTTGTTGCTATTTTCACAGCTTTTTTCCAGAAGCTTTTGGATTGGGGTAAAGCCAAACTGGAGAAAATGTGCTCGGTTCAGGTGGGAGTTAAGGGGTTAAAGGTTCTTTTACAAAGACACTCGGGCAAATGTGGCAAAAAATTTTGGGGAAAAAATATGAAAAAAATGTAAATAGAAGCAGAACATGAAAAAAAAACTTGCAACATTTGGGGGGAAACGTGCGCAGAATCTGAAAAAAAAAGAGAAAAACTTGGGAAGAAATTTGAAAAAGATAAAAAATAAAAAAGATTGGGGAAAAATGTGACTTAAAGGGGGTATTATGCAAAATGGACTTTTTCAAGCTTTCCATCATGTTATTCTGTCGCTCCCTCATTAAAAACATGCCTGAAGTGTTGCCTTGGCACATTCACGTATTTCTGAGTCATCTGTAAAAACTCTGATGGCGGCCATTTTAGGGATAGGTTTGCCTGAGTCCTCCTAGGAACGCCCCCACCTCCTGGAGACGCCTCCGAGCCGAGTAACCAACCACTGCTCCTCAGCAGAACCCCCTCCCCACTGATGCCACAGACAGCGTGTGGAGGGGGCGTGTCTAAAGGCTCAGAGGTTCTTAAAGAGACAGAGGCCTATTTCAAGACATTCAGACCGTCAGAGTCTGGAATATTCACATCCACACCACAAACTGGACTCGATCCACAAAGTCGATGATTTCTCCATAATAAAACAAGCTTAATCTGCTGTTGCTGCAGTACTGTGTGTGTACTGTGTGTACTGCGTGTACTCTGCACTTCATTACGAGTCTTTATTCAGCCTGAGTTGATGAAACAGGAGCAGGTTTGAGCCGATGATGCAACAGGAGGAAAGAATCTGCCTGTTCTCACTTCATTAGAGCCGAACCGGGAGTAGAAACACCAGCTCCTCAGAGACTCTGAGGGCTTCACCACAGAGGAAACCTCACCAGGAACGGCTCAGACCTTCACCAGGAACGGCTCAGACCTTCACCTTCACCAGGACACACTCAGACCTTCACCAGGACACGGCTCAAACATGAGAACCTGAGGAGGACGGTTTGAGAGACATTTCAGACGCTCCAGAAGAACGGCGTGACCAAGACTTATCCAATGTTCTGCTTTGGTTTTCAGCCTTAAATCTGGAGTTTAAATCCACATAAAACAGAGCTTTGAGCCGCTGGGCTTTGACCCGTTTGTGACGGGAAAGTCCGGAGTCTGGTGGAGCTAAAGTGGAGATGTTTTTGTCAGAGCTGATGAAGGGAAGAGTTCATGAGCTTCAACTCTGGATCTGCACAATCAGGAGCAACAGTTACCAGCGATCCACCACTTTCTACTCAGATCTTTCAGAGACATTCAGAAACAAGGTCTTAGCTTTCAAATGAGGAGTTACTCTGGCCGGTCGGCTGTAAAGGAGGTGACAAAGAAAACACGACAAAACAACGCAGAAAACAAGTCAAAAAAGGAACAAATGTGCAACAAAAATGTTTCAAAAATCCAGCAAAAAAAAGACAAAAATCCAGCAAAAAAAAGACAAAAATCCAGCAAAAAAATGACAAAAATCCAGCAAAAAAAAAGACAAAAATCCAGCAAAAAAAAGACAAAAATCCAGCAAAAAAAAGACAAAAATCCAGCAAAAAAAAAGACAAAAATCCAGCAAAAAAAAGACAAAAATCCAGCAAATAAAAGACAAAAATCCAGCAAATAAAAGACAAAAATCCAGAAAAAAATTTGACAAAAATGCATCAAAAAAGTAACAAAAGTGCCATAAAAAAATGACAAAAACACTTAAAAGTGACGACGATGGCAAAGAGGAGCATTTGGTTTTGGCGGGTGGTAAGAGGTTAAGGTGGAGTTAAGAGGTTTTAACACCGACTCCCACAAAGCAAATGCCCATATTTGGATGACAGCCTTTCCTGCCACACGTGGATACCAAACCTGTCAGTATTAGTGAGTGAATAAATTGTCTCCGTCAGAGAATAAACACAGAGTTTGGTGGTTTTTTGCTCAGAGTGAAGCGTTTGCAGAGTCGTGTTTGTGTCCGGTTTCACCAAAACCCGCTGACTCGGCTGAAATCCGCCTCTGAGGCTTTATCTGAGGAGGCTCCGGGCGTCAGCAGAGACGGCCCCCGCGGGACACGCTTTAAAACAGGCTCTAGAACGGGATGGAGACACACTGCCCCCCGCGGGACAGGAGAGGGACTGCAGGGGGTTTGGACAGAGATGTGTGATTTATGACACATTAACCTCTCCGTCTCCCCAGGTTCGGCGCTTGGTCTTACAGGGGAGGGACAGGAGGTCGGCGTTGGAGGAGCGGAGGGAGCGAGATGGAGTGTGATGGTGGAGGAGGTCGGTGAGGTCTAAAGGGGCCACATCATGGAGGGCTTTAAAAGTGATGAGGAGGACCTTGAACTGGATGCGTTGAGGGACGGGGAGCCAAAGGTATTCTGTCCTCTTTGGCTGTTATATAGGACTGTGTAACAACTCATTTGAAAGCTAAGACCCACAAAACTGATCTTTTTCCTCGCGTTGTTGCTGTGTTGTGTCACCTTTTGTATGTTTTTTTTCTTTCTTTTTTTTCCATTTTTGTCACTTTTTGTTGAATTTTTGTCACTTTTTTGTTGAATTTTTGTCACTTTTTTGTTGAATTTTTATCACATTTTTGTTGAATTTTTGTCACATTTTGGTTGAATTTTTGTCACTTTTTTGTTGAATTTTTGTCACATTTTTGTTGAATTTTTGTCACTTTTTTGTTGAATTTTTGTTGAATTTTTGTCACATTTTGTTGAATTTTTGTCACTTTTTTGTTGAATTTTTGTCACTTTTTTGTTGAATTTTTGTCACATTTTTGTTGAATTTTTGTCACTTTTTTGTTGAATTTTTGTTGAATTTTTGTCACTTTTTTGTTGAATTTTTGTTGAATTTTTGTCACTTTTTTGTCACTTTTTTGTTGAATTTTTGTCACTTTTTTGTTGAATTTTTGTCACTTTTTTGTTGAATTTTTGTCACTTTTTGTTGAATTTTTGTCATATTTTTGTTGAATTTTTGTCACATTTTTGATGAATTTTTGTCACTTTTTTGTAGAATTTTTGTCACTTTTTTGTTGAATTTTTGTCACTTTTTTGTTGAATTTTTGTCACTTTTTTGTTGAATTTTTGTCACTTTTTTGTTGATTTTTTGTCATTTTTTGTTGAATTTTTGTCACATTTTTGTAGAATTTTTGTCACTTTTTTGTTGAATTTTTGTCACTTTTTGTTGAATTTTTGTCATATTTTTGTTGAATTTTTGTCACTTTTTTGTTGAATTTTTGTTGAATTTTTGTCACATTTTTGTCGCGTTTACATCCTTGTTTTCTTCTCATTTTTTGTGGCTGTTTTGGTGCTTTTTCCCCAATAATCTTTTTGATTCGGGTAAAGCCAAACTGGAGGAAATGGGATCCGCTCAGGTGGGAGTTAAGAGGTTAAAGTACTTTTACATTCAGATTCTGACACTAAAACATCTGTCGTCGAGAATCAGGAAACAGAACGATAAAGTGTGAAAGATACATCAGCTTCATCTCACAAGAAATGCGTCAAAAACAAAGAATAATTCAGGGGAAAAGGAAAGAAAACCGGGAAAATAAGAGAAATGACAAACTGGAAAAATAATAGGAACAAATTGGGAAAACATTTGTAGCAAAAATGATACAAAATGTGAGAAAACTAACTGAACATGAGCAGAAACACCAGCCTTGTTCTGTTTTCCTGACTGTGAAGATGGAGCCACGCTGACCCCTGCTGGACAGAGGAGAGAAGGAGCTTTGGTGTGATTTAACTGAATATCAATGAAACACAGACTCTGGTACAGTTAAACCAACAAGAACTCAAACTTATTCTGCTCCACTTTGTGTTTTTGAATATCTGACACTGTTATTTAGTAGGAGTGTTATTTTCAGTAAATATTTAGCCACGTCGAGCAAAGGACGTGTATGTGTGTGAGCATCATTATTTAGATTATTTTACTTTTTGTCCGCACTACCTTCAACCATCGCACTGGGTCCAACATATATCAGTAGTGAATCATCGAGGTCCATAAACAAAAGCTCCTAAATAAAAATATGTTTTGTTTGGGAAATATTATTAAGGAAACTTGTTTTCACTAAATGAATAATAATGAGCCTGCAGGACTGTAGCCTCATAAAAACGGCTGACGTCCACTGTTGTTTTCGCTGTATCTGCTGCCACTGAGCGCTGTCATTTTAAAACACAACTTGTCGTTTCATTTTTATGCAGACGATATACAGGATTATTTACCCATGTGGCCAAACAGCACAGCAGCTACAGTCCGTCCACAACGCCCAGGCCGACATCAGAGAACGGCTCACACAGAACGTTTTACATCTTAACCAGAGTAACAGACAAGCTTCTTGCAGCTCTGTCTCTTGGCCAAGGTTAAACTCTCCTGGGTCAGGATGACTTAGAGAAGAATATGCTTTTATCAGCTCCTGTATTGACTATTGTAATGCACTTTATGTGGGTGTGAACAACTTTAAACCGGCTGCAGTCGGTGCAAAACGCTGCGTCTCGGCTGCTCAGACACTGACCGGTGCCGTCACATGACTCCAGGTCTGTGCTCCTCACTCTGGCTCCAGGACATGCGAGTGTTCATTTCAAACTCTTAATGTTTGTTTTTAAATCAATGAATGGACTTGCACTTATTTCTGTGACCTGCTCGTTCCACATCAGCCCAGCAGAGGCTGCGTCTGCAACACCTGCTGGAGGTCCGGGACCTAAAGGAAGCAGTGGGTGATGGTTCCATCTCGGGGCTGGTCCGAGGCTCTGGAACTCTGAGTTACGAGCCGTCACTGACCTGACACTGTTTAAAGCCAGGCTGAAAACACACTTGTTTAAAGCCGCTTTTCACTGCTAACTGCACATGTGTGATGTATAATATACATAATATACAATATTAGGGCTTTACCCTAATCAAAAAAATACATATTATGTGTTTTCTTAAATATTTTGTGCTAAAATTGTTTTTATTATATTGTACTCATGGAAAGCACTTTGGTTCAGCGGGTGCTGCTGTAAAGCGCTTTACACATAAAGGTTGATTGATTGATTGATTGATTGATTGATTATGAATTTATGCCCTACAAGTCGTGGGCCGGACGGAATCATCTCATCGCAAAATCCGGCCCACAGGCCGTATTTGGCCCAGGTCTGTGCTAAATGATGTTGTCTGGTGTCGAAAAAGAAGGTGTTGGTGCTACTGGTGACGCAAGCAGGAACCGAAAAGAAACACAACATCTTTGTATTCAAGTTTTGATGCTGTTGAGCATCCACATTTTTTTTTTTTAAGTGAAAAAATGAAAAAACTTTGTAATTTATGATTTTTTAAAAAAATAAGAGAAACAGATCAAATCACAATGGAATTTAGAAATAAATTAGAAAGTAACAAAGCCTGATCAGAGTGCATTGGTAGTGATCACTCGGCTCACTCTGCTCACTCTGATCAGTGCACTTTATGTGATCTTCTTTTCCAGACTCCTCTTCCTGGGTTTTTCCACAAACATCACGTCACAAAGAGTCCTGTTAAAAGTCCTTAAATAAATCAAACTTAGCCTGGAGTCGTTCGTGTAATTAACTTGTACAATCACGACTGATCGCTACAAAGTGAATCTGTGAAAGTGGAACATGAAGAGTAAAACAGCTCCTCCTCAGCTGCACAGGCGAGACGTGACCAGCAGAGGGCGGCACGTCCCCTCAGACACAGGAAACAGCTGCACAAGTGTGAGGCTGTTTTTGGATCATATTGTGTCATCCACATGAACAGAAAGTCTCCCTGATACAGATCAAGTTCTTTAATGTCAAACTGAACCTTTTTACTCCACAGGTTCAAAGGAAATGTGAGAAACATGATCCAAATTCATGAAACTGCTCTTTTTAAATCACTTTTCCTGATCCTCAGCACAATCCTTACATCGTTCCCATTTCCCAAAGCAGTAGAAGCCTCAGTGATCAGCCTTTAGAGCTTGTATCCCCCCTCCCCCGTCCTCGTCTTAAACCCGTCCCGGGGCATTTCCTCCTGAAGTGACTCTCTCCATGTACGGACTTGTCCCGGACTCGGTCTGGGCCTGGTTTGGTTCGGATCAGGAGGTTTTGACCCGACGCAGACTCACCACAAAAGGACCGTCATCTGGAGACGCTTCAGGAGAAGAAGCAGGTGGAAGGAGTGAGCTCATCTTCATCTGGACATTAAAGGCTGGAGGAGCTCAGTTAGTAAAGTTTATTTAGTTTATTTAGTTTATGTATTTCCTAAAGCAGCACAAAAGCACCAGAGCCGTTTATCGGGACGAAAACAGGAGAAGAAAAGAGCGAGTCCAATAAAGTCAATGACAAACCCAGACACGAGAGTCGAACCCACAACAAAGAGCTGGAGTTCAGAGAGTTTTAAACGTTTTAAAGGTTTTAAAGGTTTTAAAGGTTTTAAAGGCCCCGACGGCAGAGACTGAACCGAGAGGAGACGAATGTTCTGAAAACACGCTCGACAAAGGACTGGAGTCAGTGATGCGGCAGAAACAAAGGCAGGTTTGAAATGACGACGCCGGAAACAAGAGATGAAAAAATTATGAAAGAGTGAACAAAACGTGGCAAAAAAATTCAAAAAAGTGACAAAAAAGTAGGGCTGCAACTAACGATTATTTTGGTAATCGATTAATCTACCGATTATTTTTACGATTAATCGATTAATCGATTAATCGCTTGGCTGTGAATGGTGTATGAAAATGGTATTTTTTCATTTATTTTTAATCACATGAAGCTAAAGTGGCATCTCTTAAGGACATGTTGATGGAGTAAACTTAAACTGTGTCGTAAAGTGTTTTTGCAGTGCCAGTTCTGCTTTATTAATTGGATGAGACACAGACAGATATCTATGAAATTTTCAATGTACAAAACTCTACAAACCCTAACTTGAAAAACAAAGTAGGTTTCCATCAAAAATAAAAAATGTTCATGTAATTTTTGCTCTTTTTAAGTCTGTGTTTACTAGAAAACGATTAATCGATTACTAAAATAGTTGACAACTATTTCAATAATCGATTAGTTGTCGATTAATCGATTAGTTGTTTCAGCCCTACAAAAAAGTGACAAAAATGTGTCGAAAAAGTGACAAAAAATGTGTCGAAAAAGTGACGAAAAATGTGTCGAAAAAGTGACAAAAATGTGTCGAAAAAGTGACAAAAAATGTGTCGAAAAAGTGACAAAAATGTGTCGAAAAAGTGACAAAAATGTGTCGGAAAAAGTGACAAAAATGTGTCGAAAAATAGACAAAAATGTGTCGAAAAAATGACAAAAATGTGTCAAAAAATTGACAAAAATGTGTCAAAAAAGTGACGAAAAATGTGTCGAAAAAGTGACGAAAAATGTGTCGAAAAAGTGACAAAAATGTGTCGAAAAATTGACAAAAATGTGTCAAAAAATTGACAAAAATGTGTCGAAACAGTGACAAAAATGTGTCAAAAAATTGACTTAAATGTGTCGAACAATTGACAAAAAAGTGTAAAAAAAAAAAAAAAGTGACAAAAAGTGTTGATTAGATGACTTTTCTTGAAGTCCTGAAATCCACACTGAAGCTGCTCGAGGATTTTCCATGTTTAGATCCTGGAGCAGCTTCAGTGTTTAAATCCTGGAGGAGCTTCAGTGTTTAGATCCTGGAGCAGCTTCAGTGTTTAGATCCTGGACGGAGAGACGACTGCAGACTGTTCTCGGCTCAAATATAGAACAAAGAGGTTGGAGGCGTTTCGTGTTTCAGCTTTAAACCCACACTCGTCAGGTCAGTCCAGTTACGTTTAGACCGAGGACAGACAAATGTAAGTCACAAACAGACCAGAAACTGCACAGAAACATGAAGCTTTGTGACAACAGTGGGGCTGCTCCACCCTCGTCAGGTCAGGGCCGGCAAAATCTCAAAGCTTCTTGAAAAAAAGTGTAAAAATAGCAACAAATGAGTGAACAAAACGTGGCATCAACGCGAGGAAATCGATCTGTTTATGTCTCAGCTTTCAAATGAGGCGCTTCACCGGCCTAAAGCGTCAAGATTTGGGTAAAGCGTAAAGAGGTCAAGGCCTGTAAACTGTGTAAATGTCGTATAAATGATGAACTGATCGATTTGAACAAGATGCGGCTCAGCACTTCCTCCTCGTTGTCTGCAGTTGTTGTAACTGAAGCGTCTTTGTCGAAGCTAAGGCGTCTCCATGGCGACAGCTGATGGTAAATTCAAACACAGACACGCCCCTCATGTGGCGCCTCCTGCAGCTGCTGTAGAGACGACAGCTGTGGGCAAACGGACGCAGCCGGGACACCAGGGGGCAGCACCGGATCACATTCTGTCATTTACATCATTGTCTCAGAAGAAGAAGTAACGTGTTTACCTTAATAAATCCTTCCCTCTGGGGGTAATGCAAGGGTTAAAGGGATGATTGGAGGGTTTTTCATCTCCCCCTGGTGTCTCTGGCCAGAAAACCACAACTTTGCTGCCACCGGACCGGAGTCACCAATACACACTAATGGAATCAGGAAGAAGAAGCTAACAGGCTAACTGTGGGCTAGCACCACTTAAACAGTATTTACAGCCAAGTTTGTGGGGAACAAAAGATCTCCTTTGTGTAATTGGATGAACAGTAACCCTCTGTCATTTTTTTCATAAGATTTATGACATTTTTTCAACACTTTTTTGTCATTTTGTTGTCACTTTTTTGTCATTTTTTCATCAGATTTTTGTCTTTTTTTTCATTACATTTTTGAATTTTTTTCATCACTTTTTTGTCATTTTTTTATGAGATTTTTGACATCACTTTGCCGTAATTTCTTCATCACTTTTTTGTCATTTTTTCGTCAGATTTTTGTCAATTTTTCATCAGATTTTTGTCATTTTTTCATCACTTTTTTGTCATTTTTTCATCACTTTTTTGTCATTTTTTCATCACTTTTTTGTCATTTTTTCATCACTTTTTTTGTCATTTTTTCATCACTTTTTTGTCATTTTTTCATCACTTTTTAGTCATTTTTTCATCACTTTTTTGTCATTTTTTCATCACTTTTTTGTCATTTTTTCATCACTTTTTTGTCATTTTTTCATCACTTTTTTGTCATTTTTTCGTCACTTTTTTGTCATTTTTTCATCAGATTTTTGGTTGCTACACTTTTTTCAAGAGGCTTTTAGATTTGGGGGTTAAGAGGTTAACCACTGACCACATGTCCCATCAGAGACGGCCCTCTGAGGTTCTAGAGTCACATCCTCAGCCTGAAGCAGAGTTTAAAGACAAAACAAAGCCATCAAAAGGCGGACATTTTGACCCGAGGAGGAAAGAGGAGCCGACAGGAGGCGACGGGGAATCCTCCAAAAACAAAACACCTCAGACATTTATGTTTGACACTCGGATCCAGACGGGTTCAGGAGACAGAGGCTCAAATTAAACACTCATAATACGACAGCAATATTTCACAGCACTGCTAAAACGTAAATGAGGAAAATTAAGGCTAAAAGTGGACTTTTGTTCAAACTGTATAAAACTGTGATGAGACCTCGGGGGTTCTGCTCTCTGTGCCGTCCCGTCACGCACACGTCCTCACACTCGTCAGGTTCTGCAGCAAAAGCCGATGAATCACCGGGAGCAGATCAACAGACTGATGTTTCTGGCTTCGCTTTGAGGAACTCGATCCAAAACCTTCACCGAACACAATCCACGGCTCCGTTTACCGCAAACAGAGCGGGCGTGTTGGGAAGCGCTCGGGGACCGGAGCCAGCGGAGACTCGTCCAAACAACTGTCGCTTTCTGACACAGACGTGAGAGGAGTCAAACCCGAGACAGAAGCAGAGAGCGTTTAAACCGAACCAAACCGAACCAGAGAAACGATAAACGTGACTGACCCGGTCTTTGTCGTCGGCCACGTCGCACAGAACGTCGTCCAGGTCCAGGATCCCTCCGTCGCTGTGCTCCAGGCGGTGCACCTGCAGCCAGTAGGAGGCGTCCTAGAGCAGAGCAGAGCACAGGCATCAGAACATGAAGAAACCACACTGGCTCTGGTCACGGGTTAGACTCCCAGACCAGGAGTAAACTCAGAAATACATGAACACAAGACTCATTTGCATTTCAGATCATGTTTGTAGCTCCTGTTCACAGCTCGGGGGGCGGGACTCAAAAGTGGAGCGGGTGCTAAAGCTGCACAATATTGAAGTGACGTGCGATCAGTGATACACCCATGTATCGCATATCGCACTATCGCATAGGTGCAATAATGTGTCGAAAAAGTGACAAAAATGTGTCAAAAATGTGACAAAAAAGTGTCAAAAAAGTGTCAAAAAAGTGTCAAAAAAGTGACAAAAATGTGTCGAAAAAGTGACAAAAATGTGTCGAAAAAGTGACAAAAATGTGTCGAAAAAGTGACAAAAATGTGTCGAAAAAGTGACAAAAAAGTGCCGAAAAAGTGCTGAAAAATGTGTCAAAAAAGTGACAAAAATGTGTCGAAAAAGTGCCAAAAATGTGTTGAAAAAGTGCCAAAAATGTGTCGAAAAAGTGCCAAAAATGTGTTGAAAAAGTGCCAAAAATGTGTTGAAAAAGTGCCAAAAAAGTGTCAAAAAAGTGTCAAAAAAGTGACAAAAATGTGACAAAAATGTGACAAAAATGTGTTGAAAAAGTGCCAAAAATGTGTTGGAAAAAGTGTTGAAAATGTGTTGAAAAAGTGACAAAAATGTGTCGAAAAAGTGCCAAAAAAGTGCCAAAAATGTGTCAAAAATGAGTCAAAAAAGTGACAAAAAAGTGTTGAAAAAGTGACAAAAAAGTGTCGAAAAAGTGACAAAAAAGTGTTGAAAAAGTGACAAAAAAGGTAGCATTAGCACACAAAAGGTAGCGGGTCTGCACTGTCGCACCTATGTATGATAGTGCAATACTTTACTGTTTAACTAAAACACATTTGTAGCTTCTGTTCATTGTTTGAGTTTGTAAAAAGTGTGTGGATCTCAGTCAGATGATGTTGCGATGTATTGTGGCTCTTTTACATCCCCTAATGTCGCGATATACCGCTAAACGATACAAGTGTGGCATCAAAAACAAATCGAAAGTATGGACAGCAGATCCGAGGTTTGAAGCTGTTGGTCCAGGGACAGGATTAAAGGACTCGGCACATTTCAGCACAAGACCCACAGCCACACCAAACACACGATATAATGATAAAATACAATAAAAACAGATCAATCAGTACAATTATATTAAAGCAGATGTTTGCATTTCCACACGGAGGCTGTTCCAGACCAAACCTCCCACATCTCAGAACTTTATCTGCTGCAGGACACACAGAACAACCTCAGCCTCGGACCACATGGAAACCAGGAATCAGGAAACTACAAATCCACCTCAGAGTCAGGACGCAGGCTTTAGCTTTGAACAGGTTTGGGCGACAGATGTGACAGCGCTGTTGTCCCTCTGGAGCCCCCCCTGCAGGGCCCGTCGCTCACAGATGGAGGGGGGAAGTGGGGGGGCTCGGACAAACAATCAATTAGCAAATAATCAATTCAAATAGAAAAGGCCACTCCAATTTCTCAGACCTCCTCCGAACCCCAACCTCAACAAAAATGAGCCAAAAAAGTTTTAAAAAATGCGACAAAAAGTAACAAAAATGAGCTGGAAAAGTTTTTAAAAATGAGCCAAAAAAGCAACAGAAATGTGACAAAAAAGCAACAAAAATGAGCCAAAAAAGAAACAGAAATGAGCCAAAAAAGCAGCAAAAATGAGCCAAAAAAGCAACAAAAATTAGACAAAAAAGCAACAAAAAAAGCAACAAACATTAGCCAAAAAAGCAACAAAAATTAGCCAAAAAAGCAACAAAAATAAGCCAAAAAAGCAACAAAAATAAGCCAAAAAAGCAACAAAAATTAGCCAAAAAAAGCAACAAACATTAGCCAAAAAAGCAACAAAAATAAGCCAAAAAAGCAACAAAAATAAGCCAAAAAAGCAACAAACATTAGCCAAAAAAGCAACAAACATTAGCCAAAAAAGCAACAAAAATTAGCCAAAAATTAGCCAAAAAAAGCAACAAACATTAGCCAAAAAAGCAACAAAAATGAGCCAAAAAAGCAACAAAAATTAGCCAAAAAAGTAACAAAAAAGAGCCAAAAAAGTAACAAAAATGAGCCAAAAAAGCAACAGAAATGTGACAAAAAAGCAACAAAAATGAGCCAAAAAAGCAACAAAAATTAGCCAAAAAAGTAACAAAAATTAGCCAAAAATTAGCCAAAAAAGCTTTTAAAAAATGCGACAAAAATGTGACAGGTAAAATAGAAAGCGCTTTGTGACTGTGAACGGCGCTATATAAATAAAGATCTTCTTCTAAAACATCAAAAATCCAAAATAAATATAACAAAGATGAAAACACAAAGAAAAAAAATGCTTCAAAAATGTGACAACAAAGGGTCACAATCAGTTTTGTAGGTCTTAGCTTTCAAATGAGGCTTATAAACGTTGTGGTGATGGACATGTCAACTGTTCACACTTGTCCCGATCAAATAAATAAATAAATAAAGAAGCTCCAGTCGAGAAGCTGTAGATTTGAGTAAAGCTGAGCTGTGACCACTTCAGGGGCAGTGGGACGTTTGAGCTGCGGTTCGTCTCTGGGTAAAACAGAGAATAACATAAACATAAACAACAGTCACGTGACCCTCCAGCGTCTCCATGACGACGGATAAACCGGCCCGACCGGACTCTCTCCCACAGCTCAGGGAAAACACCGAATCAGCAGCAGAAACATCAGTTTACTGTCGCGCTCGGAGCCCGACGTGAACCCCCGAGAACCACGAAATAAAGTCACCAGACCCACAAACAGACGCACGTTATTAAAAAGGAAAAAAAAGTTCCTGAACACAAACCAACTGGGGGAAATGATCTCAGGAAAACCAGCTCCACAGCCCACATGAACGCAGCATTAGCTTTGAGATGCTAACAACAAATGCTATAACGGTTAGCTAATCATGGATGAAAGAATGTTTTTATTTGGTGAAAATCGAGGTGAGAAAAATAGCGATTACGAGATTATGTTGAAATCACTTTTTGGAAGATATGCAACGTAATTCAACAGTAATAGCAGAAACACAGGAAGTTAGCAGAAACACAGGAAGTTAGCAGAAACACGGGGAGTTAGCCAGAACACAGGAAGTTAGCAGAAAAACAGGGAGTTAGCAGAAACACAGGAAGTTAGCAGAAACACAGGGAGTTAGCCGGAAACACAGGAAGTTAGCAGAAACACAGGAAGTTAGCAGAAACACAGGGAGTTAGCAGAAACACAGGAAGTTAGCAGAAACACAGGAAGTTAGCAGAAACACAGGAAGTTAGCAGAAACACGGGAAGTTAGCAGAAACACAGGAAGTTAGCAGCAACACAGGGAGTTAGCAGCAACACAGGGAGTTAGCCAGAACACAGGAAGTTAGCAGAAACACAGGAAGTTAGCAGAGACACAGGGAGTTAGCAGAGACACAGGAAGTTAGCAGAAACACAGGGAGTTAGCAGAAACACAGGGAGTTAGCAGAAACACAGGGAGTTAGCAGAAACACAGGGAGTTAGCAGAAACACAGGAAGTTAGCAGAAACACAGGAAGTTAGCAGAAACACAGGGAGTTAGCAGAAACACAGGAAGTTAGCAGAAACACAGGAAGTTAGCAGAAACACAGGAAGTTAGCAGAGACACAGGGAGTTAGCAGAAACACAGGGAGTTAGCAGAAACACAGGGAGTTAGCAGAAACACAGGGAGTTAGCAGAAACACAGGGAGTTAGCAGAAACACAGGAAGTTAGCAGAAACACAGGGAAGTTAGCAGAAACACAGGGAGTTAGCAGAAACACAGGGAGTTAGCAGAAACACAGGAAGTTAGCAGAAACACAGGAAGTTAGCAGAAACACAGGGAGTTAGCAGAAACACAGGGAGTTAGCAGAGACACAGGGAGTTAGCAGAAACACAGGGAGTTAGCAGAAACACAGGAAGTTAGCAGAAACACAGGGAGTTAGCAGAAACACAGGGAGTTAGCAGAAACACAGGGAGTTAGCCGAAACACAGGAAGTTAGCAGAAACACATGGAGTTAGCCAGAACACAGGAAGTTAGCCAGAAACACAGGAAGTTAGCAGAAACACAGGGAGTTAGCAGAAACACAGGAAGTTAGCAGAAACACAGGAAGTTAGCAGAAACACAGGGAGTTAGCAGAAACACAGGGAGTTAGCAGAGACACAGGGAGTTAGCAGAGACACAGGAAGTTAGCAGAAACACAGGAAGTTAGCAGAAACACAGGGAGTTAGCAGAAACACAGGGAGTTAGCAGAAACACAGGGAGTTAGCCGAAACACAGGAAGTTAGCAGAAACACATGGAGTTAGCCAGAACACAGGAAGTTAGCCAGAAACACAGGAAGTTAGCAGCAACACAGGAAGTTAGCAGAAACACGGGAAGTTAGCAGAAACAGGGGAAGTTGGCAGAAACACAGGAAGTTAGCAGAAACACAGGGAGTTAGCAGCAACACAGGGAGTAAGCAGCAACACAGGAAGTTAGCAGAAACACAAGGAGTTAGCAGAGACACAGGAAGTTAGCAGAAACACAGGGAGTTAGCAGAGACACAGGGAGTTAGCAGAAACACAGGGAGTTAGCAGCAACACAGGGAGTTAGCAGAAATACAGGGAGTTAGCAGAAACACAGGGAGTTAGCAGAAACACAGGAAGTTAGTAGAAACACAGGAAGTTAGCAGAAACACAGGGAGTTAGCAGAAACACAGGAAGTTAGCAGAAACACAGGAAGTTAGCAGAAACACAGGAAGTTAGCAGCAACACAGGGAGTTAGCAAAAACACAGGGAGTTAGCAGAAACACAGGGAGTTAGCAGAAACACAGGAAGTTAGTAGAAACACAGGAAGTTAGCAGAAACACAGGGAGTTAGCAGAAACACAGGGAGTTAGCAGCAACACAGGAAGTTAGCAGAAACACAGGGAGTTAGCAGCAACACAGGAAGTTAGCAGAAACACAGGGAGTTAGCAGAAACACAGGGAGTTAGCAGAGATACAGGGAGTTAGCAGAAACACAGGGAGTTAGCAGAAACACAGGAAGTTAGCAGAAACACAGGGAGTTAGCAGCAACACAGGAAGTTAGCAGAAACACAGGAAGTTAGCAGAAACACAGGAAGTTAGCAGAAACACAGGGAGTTAGCAGAAACACAGGGAGTTAGCAGCAACACAGGAAGTTAGCAGAAACACAGGGAGTTAGCAGCAACACAGGAAGTTAGCAGAAACACAGGGAGTTAGCAGAAACACAGGGAGTTAGCAGAGATACAGGGAGTTAGCAGAAACACAGGGAGTTAGCAGAAACACAGGAAGTTAGCAGAAACACAGGGAGTTAGCAGCAACACAGGAAGTTAGCAGAAACACAGGAAGTTAGCCGAAACACAGGGAGTTAGCAGACACACAGGGAGTTAGCAGACACACAGGGAGTTAGCCGGAACACAGGAAGTTAGCAGAAACACAGGGAGTTAGCAGAAACACAGGGAGTTAGCAGAAACACAGGGAATTAGCAGAAACACAGGAAGTTAGCAGAAACACAGGGAGTTAGCAGAAACACAGGAAGTTAGCAGAAACACGGGAAGTTAGCAGAAACACGGGAAGTTAGCAGAAACACAGGAAGTTAGCAGAAACACAGGGAGTTAGCAGAAACACAGGGAGTTAGCAGAAACACAGGAAGTTAGCAGAAACACAGGGAGTTAGCAGAAACACAGGGAGTTAGCAGAAACACAGGGAGTTAGCAGAAACACAGGGAGTTAGCAGAAACACAGGGAGTTAGCAGCAACACAGGAAGTTAGCAGAAACACAGGGAGTTAGCCGGAACACAGGAAGTTAGCAGAAACACAGGGAGTTAGCAGAAACACAGGAAGTTAGCAGCAACACAGGAAGTTAGCAGAAACACAGGAAGTTAGCCGAAACACAGGGAGTTAGCAGCAACACAGGGAGTTAGCAGAAACACAGGGAGTTAGCAGCAACACAGGAAGTAGCAGAAACACAGGAAGTTAGCAGAAACACAGGAAGTTAGCAGAAACACAGGGAGTTAGCAGCAACACAGGAAGTAGCAGAAACACAGGAAGTTAGCAGAAACACAGGAAGTTAGCAGAAACACAGGGAGTTAGCAGAAACACAGGGAGTTAGCAGAAACACAGGGAGTTAGCAGAAACACAGGGAGTTAGCAGAAACACAGGGAGTTAGCAGAGACACAGGGAGTTAGCAGAAACACAGGGAGTTAGCAGAAACACAGGGAGTTAGCAGAAACACAGGAAGTTAGCAGAAACACAGGGAGTTAGCAGAAACACAGGAAGTTAGCAGAAACACAGGAAGTTAGCCAGAAACACAGGGAGTTAGCAGCAACACAGGAAGTTAGCAGAAACACAGGAAGTTAGCAGAAACACAGGGAGTTAGCAGAAACACAGGAAGTTAGCAGACACACAGGGAGTTAGCAGAAACACGGGAAGTTAGCAGACACACATGGAGTTAGCAGCAACACAGGAAGTTAGCAGAAACACAGGGAGTTAGCCGGAACTAGCATCACGTTGCCAAGAAACCCTCAGGTCTGTTTTGAATCAAACCGCTCCTGCACGTCGACATATCCAACACTAACTCTGAGACAAACGCCTCTGTCCCGGGCCGAGGTCAGAGTCAAACATGGCCGACCGGGAGCCGTGGCGGCGCCGGAGCCGTCCGAACGCGCCGTGGCCGCTCGGCGGAGAGAGAGGGGACGCCGGGCTGTGGGGCGTCAGCGAGAACGTGGCGGCTCGACTGGCCGTGACCGAGGAGTCTGGAGATCTGGGAAACATGAGGCAGATGCTCCAGGTGACCAGTCTGAGAGAGGTCTACAGGATCGTCTGCTCCATGAACAGTGAGGTAACGGAGCACACGCTACAGACACGCTCATGGGATCACGGAGAACAAGCTAACAGGCTAACTCGCGAAGCTAACTGCGGGCTAGCGCCACTTAAACAGTATTTACAGCCAAGTTTGAGTGAAAAATGTCTGTCAGCGTAGTATTTACTCTCACGGACAATTAATGTTAAGAAACCACGGCACCTGCAGTTACGCTCATGGCCTCTAGGGGCATCAGTTACTTAGTTCTGCTTTAAGGCGAGAGGCTGCGGGTGAAGATAAATCAGGCAGGAATAAGACGTTAAAAAATCTTTTAGACCCAATTATTTTAAACCCTTAACTCCCACCAAGCACATTTTCTCCAGTTTGGCTTTACCCCAATCCAAAAGCTTCTGGAAAAAAGCTGTGAAAATAGCAACAAAACTGAGACGAAAACAATGATGGAAATGTGACAAAAAAGTGACGATAAATTGAGGAAAAAGTGGCAAAAATGTCACAAAAATGTCACAAGAAAATTTAAAAAAATTGACAAAAAAATTACAAAAATGTGACGAAAAAATTAAAAAAAAATTTGATTAAAAAATTGACAAAAAAATGACAAAAATGAGATAAAATGTTACAAAAAAATACAAAAATGTGATAAAAAATGGATGGAAAAATTAAAAAAATGGACAAAAATGTGACAAAAATGTGACGAAAAAATGACCAAAATGTGATAAAAATGTGACAAAAAAATGACAAAAAATTGACAAAAAATGACGAAAATGTGATAAAAAATGGATGAAAAAAATTACAAAAAATTGACAAAAAAATGACAAAAATGTGACGAAAATGTGATAAAATGTTACAAAAAAATACAAAAATGTGATAAAAATGTGACAAAAAAATGACAAAAAATTGACAAAAACGGACCAAAATGTGATCAAAAAAATTGACGAAAAAATGACAAAAATGTGATAAAAATGTGATATAAATGTGACAAAAAATTGACGAAAATGTGATAAAAAAATGGATGGAAAAATTACAAAAAATGGACAAAAAAATGACCAAAAATGTGATAAAAAATGACCAAAAATGTGATAAAAAATGGATGAAAAAATTACAAAAATGTGACCAAAAATTACAAAAAAATGACCAAAAATTACAAAAAAATGACAAAAAAGTTACAAAAATGAGTTGAATGCCCAACAAAAAAATGATGGAAAAAAAAATCTGATGACGTGAGGAAAAAGATCCTCTCGGTTCAGGCGGGAGTTAAGAGGTTAATATCTATGTACAGAAACTACTTAAAGGGACTAGATGCAAGTTGGTCACTTTGACAGAATCTCACGGACAGCTGTTCAGTTCTTCTGTCCGTTCCAGTCCGTCATACATCGTCCTGGTTTTACCATAGACTTAAAGCTAATATTGTAACAGGCTCCACATCGACAACAAAAACATATTAAAGTTAAAGTGACAGTCTGGAAGTGTGAATGTTTTACAAATAATGGTATTTTGAGGAAAAGTCCCTCCTCCCTGGATCCCAGCATATAATCAGTCTAGTATCCTCCTGCGTCCACCAATGAGAGGAGCTTTTCCTGTGAACCAGCCTGTCAGGTCCAATCAGGGAGAGGGGGAGGAGCTTGACCCTGCTCTCCTCGCTTTGCAAACTTTCTGATTAAAGAGGGCAGGAGTTTTATCACTTTCAGTCCTCAGATTTCCAGCTGTTGAAGTTGTGTTAAGCATAAACTGGGCCTAACCTGAAGCCCCGACAAGAGCTGATTGAAATGCCCTGATTTAAACATGTTTCCCTCCTCTCTTCACAGCTGATCCCACACGAGCAGGCTCTGTACCAGTTCCTCAGCACCGCCCTGGAACGCCTGCCCCTGGAATGGAGATACAGATCGGTACGAGCCATATGGGCGCACCTGGAGCCCTCCTTCCTCCTCCACCTCTCCCAGAACAGGGACAGACCCCGCGTACCGATCCGCCGCCTCGTCCACGCACATCGCCGTCTGGTCCAATTCCTTGCCCCGGGCCAGCGCTTCCACATGGGGAACGACCTACTGTGGCCTCCGGGCCCATTACCTGCCCCACTTCCTGCTCCGGGCCCGCACTTCCACGTGGGGAACAACTTACCGCGGCCTCCGGGCCTACTACCTGTCCCCGTTGGATACAATCACCACTTCAGAGGTTTCCTCCCCGTCTACGGCCCTCAGGATCACCGCGGCATATTCCCCGCCCCGGAAGCCCCCTCCCGCCGCCCCTTCCCATCGCGAGCACGATAAAACTCATTAAAAAGGATCTGTTATCGACCTCTGCTTCTGAGGTTCATTAAGACAAGGACTGACCACTGGGGGTACGAAGAACTTTCAAACATGGCTATAAATATGGCGGTTTAAGTGGCGCTAGCCCGCGGTTAGCTTTGTCAGGAGGAAAGAGAAAGACAACTGATCGACAGAGGCATTTTTTATGTTCTCGTAATCATCGCTCAAGAAGAAAACAGTAAAAACACGGCCCCAGAGACGCACGTTTATGAGAAGAAACCAGTGAGTCAGTGTTTAAGATGCTAGCATGCTACCGGTTAGCATTTAGCTTCCGACGTCTCCAAGAGAAAGCCCTGAACCACACTCCAAACCTTGAACAATTTTATATTCACAAATGTAAATATTCTAAGCAGAAACCCAACTTTACACATTGTTTTAGTGATACTCTCTCATATATTAAGATTTTGGAAGGTCCTTATAACAAAAAGGCTCAGTATTTGCTCAAAATACAATTTATTTGTAACTGAATAATGGTATTGTACAATTCTGTTACCCCCTGGCATACTCTGTACTCTGTATATTCATATACTTTTCAATAAAAAAAAATAAAAACATATTTATTTATTTTTAAAACGCCAAACCTTGGACATGTGACAGAGGTCAGAGGTCAGAGCTGAGCTGTAACTGTAGTATTTCCTCAGTGTCATAGATGTGAGACACACACCTATAGATACAGACGGCAACGCGTCATAGAAGGGGGCGTGGCTTCGCCGAGGGGGAAAATAGAATCTTTAGAGAAAAACAATTTTCCCTCTTTTTAGCCATTTTCTGGTGAAATATCAACTTATTTATCACACAAATAAAGTCAAGTGTAAATCGGGCCCATATGGATATTTTCTCACAGCAGATTGTTCAGTAGAAGTGAAAAAACGGCAGTTGTAGCAAGTGCTAGCTAACCGTTAGCATTAGCCCGATGCTAACATGTAGCATCAAGTTAGCATTCTCCGTTATTCATGTATTTATGGGCTGTTGAGCCACTTTGCTCCTCTCCATGTCTTTGTATCTTTATTTAGTAGAAACTATATTTATATTTCAGCGTTTGTTACAGTAGTTTTTGAATAATTAGAGAAAACATACATTTTTTCAAAATTCTTTTCCCCCTTAACTGTTTTCAAAAATGACCATATATGGGCGATTCCAGAGATGCCGTCTGTATCTATTTATCCTGCTGAAGCCACTGACAGTTCACAGTTGCTAACCGGTAGCATGCTAACGTCTTGAGCAGCTTAAACACTGACTCAGACTGAGACTCTGTCGACATGACAAACTGTAAAAATCACAGAGAAAGGTTTTCTGCTTCCTCTTTGATGTGTTCCTTTAGTCTTCAGAGTGGAGCAGATCTTGCAGTAAATCCTGCTGTAGCTCCACAGACAGAGCTGCTGCGTCTGGGCCACATCTGCTGCTAAACATTCGTCTCTGGGGCCGTGTTTTTACTGTGATCTTCATGAGCAATGATCACGAGTTCATAAAAATCATGAGTACAGATATTGCTACATGTTGTAGTACTGCATAATGCTACTTCGGTATTCAAAATGGCCGCCGGAACTATGCGTGATGTCATTGGAAACGGTTTAGGTGAGAATCAAACGATGCTTCTCGGTTTTATCTCCATGGGAAACGGCTACAAACAGGAGCTAGCATCATGTTGCTATGAAAACCGCGAGTTCCGTTTCAAATGAAAACCCCCCGTGCACGTCCACGGTGACCAGAGCAGCTGAAACATCTGAGCCATGGAGGACTGGGAGCTGCAGATCTTCCGGGAGCGGCGGCGGCAGCAGCAGGGCTCAGGGGGGGGGGAGTCGGAGGAGCTGTGGGACATGGATCCAGAACTGAGGGCTCGACTGGCCGTGACCGAGGAGTCTGGAGACCTGGGACACATGAGGCAGATGTTCCAGCGCACGGACTTCCTCAACTTCTTCAGGACCGTACGGGTGGTTTGGACCAGACTCGAGTCCTATTTCCTCTTCAACCTCTCCCGACGCCTCGCCATCGAGTCGGAGAGAAACCAGCGCTCCGACGCCGGGCCAGACGAGGCTCCGCCCACACCGCGAAGCCCCATCAGGAGGAGATTTGAGCGGAGAAATTAAAGCACGATTTCTCACAGACTTTTGCCTCTGAGGTTGATTAAAGTCAGCACACACTACACGATTTTTCTAGTCTTAAACGATTTTATACAGAATGGGGGGTCCACACTACACGACTGGTTCAGTGCGGTTACAGAACATCTGGGGGTCCACACTACACGACTGAGAATCGAACACACGACACGATTCTGACAAACAGCTGATGTTTTATAACACAGCGCGTCTGTCGTCTCTACGGCTTCCAAAACTGACCTCAAATCCGCAAAGACAGGCCTGTGTTTGTGAGCGCGGGATAACGTGTGTGTCCCGATTGGTCAACGGTGTCAACAATGTCACAACACCGCAGTGCTAGCTTACTGCTACTACGAAGCTTCAACTGGGCTATAGTTCTGTCAAATGGAGATGAAAGTCGGCGACAGGAAGAAGCGGGACGTGTTTCAGTGGATTTAATAAGAAAAGGAGACGGGCCTCAGGATGGAGGAGAAAGCGGGGAGGCTAGCCGCCGCTAGCCGCCGTTAGCCGCCGTTAGCCGCCGTTAGCCGCGAGGTGAAGCTGAACAGTTCGTCTCCAAACTCAGTAAGAGCCGCTAAACTCTGTTCGTGGTTGAAATGTAGCTGGAAAAGGTGGTTGTCGTGAACTTTTGGTGATATAAAGTTGTGCTGTTTCGTGTGTGGGGCTGTGGCCGTGAAATGAGTCGTTTGTGCCGCTGGTTAAACAGAGAAGTGAAAAAAGGAGGCGCGGCGGTGTTTTTCTGTCTTTATATCACTCTGTCATTCACATTTGTGTCGGTAAAATCACCCACGTTTCTCCCGTGCGTCCGATATACTTTTCAATAAAAAAAATAAAATAAAAAAAATAAAAAACGCCAAACCTTGGACATGTGACAGAGGTCAGAGGTCAGAGCTGAGCTGTACTGTAGTATTTCCTCAGTGTCATAGATGTGAGACACACACCTATAGATACAGACGGCAACGCGTCATAGAAGGGGGCGGGGCTTTGCCGAGGGGGAAAATAGAATCTTTAGAGAAAAACTATTTTCCCTCTTTTTAGCCATTTTCTGGTGGAATATCAACTTATTTATCACACAAATAAAGTCAAGTGTAAATCGGGCCCATATGGTTATTTTCTCACAACAGATTGTTCAGTAGAAGTGAAAAAACGGCAGTTGTAGCAAGCGCTAGCTAACCGTTAGCATTAGCCCGATGCTAGCATGTAGCTTCAAGTTAGCATTCTCCGTTATTCATGTATTTATGGGCTGTTGAGCCACTTTGCTCCTCCCCATGTTTTTGTTTCTTTATTTAGTAGAAACTATGTTCATATTTTAGTGTTTGTTACAGTAGTTTTTGAATAATTAGAAAAAATTAACATTTTTTCAAAATTGTTTTCCCCCTTAACTGTTTTCAAAAATGACCATATATGGGCGATTCCAGAGATGCCGTCTGTATCTATTTATCCTGCTGAAGCCACGGACAGTTGGTTGACAGTTGCTAACCGGTAGCATGCTAACGTCTTGAGCAGCTTAAACACTGACTCAGACTGAGACTCTGCTGACAAACTGTAAAAATCACAGAGAAAGGTTTTCTGCCTCCTCTTTGATGTGTTCATTTAGTCTTCAGAGTGGAGCAGATCTTGAGTAAATCCTGCTGTAGCTCCACAGACAGAGCTGCTGCGTCTGAGCCACATCTGCTGCTAAACATTCATCTCTGGGGCCGTGTTTTTACTGTGATCTTCATGAGCAATGATCACGAGTTCATAAAAATCATGAGTACAGATATTGCTACATGTTGTAGTACTGCATAATGCTACTTTATTATTCAAAATGGCCGCCGGAACTATGCGTGATGTCATTGGAAACGGTTTAGGTGAGAATCAAACGATGCTTCTCTGTTTTATCTCCATGGGAAACGGCTACAAACAGGAGCTAGCATCACGTTGCTATGAAAACCGCGAGTTCCGTTTCAAATGAAAACCCCCCGTGCACGTCCACAGTGACCAGAGCAGCTGAAACATCTGAGCCATGGAGGACTGGGAGCTGCAGATCTTCCGGGAGCGGCGGCGGCAGCAGCAGGGCTCAGGGGGGGGGGGGAGTCGGAGGAGCTGTGGGACATGGATCCAGAACTGAGTGCTCGACTGGCCGTGACCGAGGAGTCTGGAGACCTGGGACACATGAGGCAGATGTTCCAGCGCACGGACTTCCTCGACTTCTTCAGGACCGTCAGCTCCATAAACGCAGAGGTACCACCAGCAGCACGTTTCATACATGGACTGATCCAAGCAGGACTTAAGGGGCGTGTTCTTCTCCCTCAGATTGTCCCACACGAGCGAATCATACACGAGCTCTACAACCTGGCCAGCCCCCTCCCCGCCCACTGGAGGTACCGCTCTGTACGGGTGGTTTGGACCAGACTCGAGTCCTATTTCCTCTTCAACCTCTCCCGACGCCTCGCCATCGAGTCGGAGAGAAACCAGCGCTCCAACGCTGGGCCAGAGGAGGCTCCGCCCACACCGCGGAGCCCCATCAGGAGGAGATTTGAGCGGAGAAATTAAAGCACGATTTCTCACAGATTTTTGCCTCTGAGGTTGATTAAAGGTCAGCACACACTACACGATTTTTCTAGTCTTAAACGCTTTTATATAGAATGGGGGGTCCACACTACACGACTGGATTCAGTGCGATTACAGAACATCTGGGGGTTCACACTTAACGACTGAGAATCGTCAGAGCGACTCACGATTCTGACAAACAGCTGATGTTTTATAACACAGCGCGTCTGTCGTCTCTACGGCTTCCAAAACTGACCCCAAATCAGCAAAGACAGGCCTGTGTTTGTGAGCGCGGGATAACGTGTGTGTCCCGATTGGTCAACGGTGTCAACAATGTCACAACACCGCAGCGCTAGCTTACTGCTACTACGAAGCTTCCACTGGGCTATAGTTCTGTCACATGGAGATAAAAGTCGGCGACAGGAAGAAGCGGGACGTGTTTCAGTGGATTTAATGAGAAAAGGAGACGGACCTCTGGATGGAGGAGACAGCGGAGGAGACGGAGGAGAGAGCGGGGAGGCTAGCTGCCGTTAGCGGAGAGGCTAGCCGCCGTTAGCGGGGAGGTGAAGCTGAACAGTTCGTCTCCAAACTCAGTAAGAGCCGCTAAACTCTGTTCGTGGTTGAAATGTAGCTGGAAAAGGTGGTTGTGGTGAACTTTTGGTGATATAAAGTTGTGCTGTTTCGTGTGTGGGGCTGTGGCCATGAAATGAGTCGTTTGTGCCGCTGGTTTAACAGAGAAGTGAAAAAAGGAGGCGCGGCGGTGTTTTTCTGTCTTTATATCACTCTGTCATTCACATTTGTGTCGGTAAAATCACCCACGTTTCTCCCGTGCGTCCGATATACTTTTCAATAAAAAAAATAAAAAATAAAATAAAAAATAAAAAAAACGCCAAACCTTGGACATGTGACAGAGGTCAGAGGTCAGAGCTGAGCTGTACTGTAGTATTTCCTCAGTGTCATAGATGTGAGACACACACCTATAGATACAGACGGCAACTCGTCATGGAAGGGGGCGGGGCTTCGCCGAGGGGGAAAATAGAATCTTTAGAGAAAAACAATTTTCACTCTTTTTAGCCATTTTCTGGTGAAATATCAACTTATTTATCACACAAATAAAGTCAAGTGTAAATCGGGCCCATGTGGATATTTTCTCACAGCAGATTGTTCAGTAGAAGTGAAAAAACGGCAGTTGTAGCAAGCGCTAGCTAACCGTTAGCATTAGCCCGATGCTAGCATGTAGCTTCAAGTTAGCATTCTCCGTTATTCATGTATTTATGGGCTGTTGAACCACTTTGCTCCTCCCCATGTCTTTGTATCTTTATTTAGTAGAAACTATGTTCATATTTTAGTGTTTGTTACAGTAGTTTTTGAATAATTAGAGAAAACATACATTTTTTCAAAATTGTTTTCCCCCTTAACTGTTTTCAAAAATGAAAAACTGTAAAAATCACAGAGAAAGGTTTTCTGCTTCCTCTTTGATGTGTTCCTTTAGTCTTCAGAGTGGAGCAGATCTTGAGTAAATCCTGCTGTAGCTCCACAGACAGAGCTGCTGCGTCTGAGCCACATCTGCTGCTTAACATTCGTCTCTGGGGCTGTGTTTTTACTGTGATCTTCATGAGCAATGATCACGAGTTCATAAAAATCATCAGTACAGATATTGCTACATGTTGTAGTACTGCATAATGCTACTTCGGTATTCAAAATGGCCGCCGGAACTATGCGCGGTGTCATTGGAAACGGTTTAGGTGAGAATCAAACGATGCTTCTCTGTTTTATCTCCATGGGAAACAGCTACAAACAGGAGCTAGCATCACGTTGCTATGAAAACCGCGAGTTCCGTTTCAAATGAAAACCCCCCGTGCACGTCCACGGTGACCAGAGCAGCTGAAACATCTGAGCCATGGAGGACTGGGAGCTGCAGATCTTCCGGGAGCGGCGGCGGCAGCAGCAGGGCTCAGGGGGGGGGGAGTCGGAGGAGCTGTGGGACATGGATCCAGAACTGAGTGCTCGACTGGCCGTGACCGAGGAGTCTGGAGACCTGGGACACATGAGGCAGATGTTCCAGCGCACGGACTTCCTCAACTTCTTCAGGA
This sequence comes from Gobius niger, assembly GCF_951799975.1. Classification (NCBI taxonomy): domain Eukaryota; kingdom Metazoa; phylum Chordata; class Actinopteri; order Gobiiformes; family Gobiidae; genus Gobius; species Gobius niger. The sequence goes on from NC_136859.1 coordinate 1,424,587, forward strand.
CCGTACGGGTGGTTTGGACCAGACTCGAGTCCTATTTCCGCTTCAACCTCTCCCGACGCCTTGCCATTGAGTCGGAGAGAAACCAGCGCTCCAACGCCGGGCCAGAGGAGGCTCCGCCCACACCGCGGAGCCCCATGAGGAGGAGATTTGAGCGGAGAAATTAAAGCACGATTTCTCACAGACTTTTGCCTCTGAGGTTGATTAAAGGTCAGCACACACTACACGACTTTTCTAGTCTTAAACGATTTTATATAGAATGGGGGGTCCACACTACACGACTGGATTCAGTGCGTTTTTTGAACATCTGGGGGTTCACACTTAACGACTGAGAATCGTCAGAGCGACTCACGATTCTGACAAACAGCTGATGTTTTATAACACAGTGCGTCTGTCGTCTCTACGGCTCCAAAACTGACCCCAAATCAGCAAAGACAGGCCTGTGTTTGTGAGCGCGGGATAACGTGTGTGTCCCGATTGGTCAACGGTGTCAACAATGTCACAACACCGCAGTGCTAGCTTACTGCTACTACGGAGCTTTAACTGGGCTATAGTTCTGTCAAATGGAGATAAAAGGTGACGACAGGAAGAAGCGGGATGTGTTTCAGTGGATTTAATAAGAAAAGGAGACGGGCGTCAACCTCAGGATGGAGGAGACGGAGGAGACAGCGGGGAGGCTAGCCGCCGTTAGCGTCAAGGTGAAGCTAAACAGTTCGTCTCCAAACTCAGTAAGAGCCGCTAAACTCTGTTCGTGGTTGAAATGTAGCTGGAAAAGGTGTTTGTGGTGAACTTTTGGTGATATAAAGTTGTGCTGTTTCGTGTGTGGGGCTGTGGCCATGAAATGAGTTGTTTGTGCCGCTGGTTTAACAGAGAAGTGAAAAAAGGAGGCGCGGCGGTGTTTTCCTGTCTTTATATCTCTCTGTCATTCACATTTGTGTCGTTAAAATCACCCACGTTTCTCCCGTGCCTCCAAAATCGGGCTCCAGTCCTACAACTGGAGTCTAGTCGTGTCTTTCTACCGGCCACACAACACGATTTGAACATCAGTCCAGTCGTGACCCCCCCACACTACACGACCCGACTCTGTGCGACCGCCTTCACCTAGACGTGACTCGAGAAGACTCGGCACGACTGAGAATTAGAGCGAAATTGTGCATCAAAGTCGCGTAGTGTGTGACCTTAAGTCAGTGCTTCCCAAGGAGTTCATAGCGTTCACGACGCGCAGCGGAGTAACATTATAACGTCTAACGCGTCTCCTCGTTGTTTAATCCGCTTATACCAGGGTCCCACAAACCTAACATTTATAATAAATGTGTTTTTCATTGACTAAACTCACTAAATCTGCCAGACTACGGGACTATTTTGTGTGGGTTATTAGCCGGTCACTGAAGGCTGGTCTCAGAGCGAGTCATTCTCCGCAGCTATTACGAGGATCTCAGTCAGGCTCAACGACACAACATCAGCACAGAATCACAACACAACAGGACTAACCCGGAAACACTTTTCCCTGGAAGGAAACACCGATATGCGGCACTCGTGGGCAGGAGTTATTCAAACCGCCTTCGCTCTGCCCAATCCCTTCAGACCTTGGAAGCTAAGCAGGGAAGGGCCTGGTCGGTACTTGGATGGGAGACCGTTTGGTAACACCAGGAAGCCTAGCGAATGTAGTGAGTGAGTGAGTGGCTGGTGGTGGTCGGAGGGGCCGATGGTGCAGATTGGTTGCCTCGCTTCCGTCAGTCTACCTCAGGGCAGCTGTGGCTACAATAGTAGCTTACCACCACCGGGTATGGAGTGAATGAATAATGCAATGTAAAGCGTCTTTGAGTGTCCAGAAAAGCGCTATATAAAACCAATGCATTATTATTATTATTTCACTTTTACAAGGTTTAACCTGAAGCTAAAGCTAGCTAGCTCAACCAGCTCACCTGTTTATGGAAACAGCTGCGGTGGAGTCGCTCACACCTGGGCCCCCCCAACTCAAACTTTTATGTTTGACTTTACTAATCCAGACAAATATGCTTCAATGCAGGATCATTTTAAGTACGCCTGAAAATGATGAATAGCCTTAACCGTTTCCAATAGAAATGTAAAGCTCATATGTTATTAACAGTAGCTAACCTAGCTGCTCACTCTCCTCTACAAACATTTAGCAAACACTAAATCCATCTCATACGTTCCTGTCAGTCACTAATTACGCCTTTATCTGATTCAGCTGTGTCATGCGTTGCTATGGCGACGCCACAGCGGAGTGACATCCCAGTGATTTAACTACCGGACTACGTGTGCGGTTATACGAAAATAATGCACCAGCCAATCAGAATCCAGTATTCACCCAGACCCTGGGATAAGTAATAATAATGTATATGACATTTTTAAGTAACTTGTCCAACACGGCCCATGTCAAGAAATGTGGGGAAAAGAAAAACCCTAAACTCTTTTCCGTACGATCTTCATATAGAAGCTGCAGTTACACGTCAGCCCTGAGGTGGCAGTAGTGAGGATAAAATGACCGCCTGCATCTGGTCCCTTTAACGGAGACGCCGCTCACACTAGAGACTCGTCTCTGTTTTGTTTCAAACGAAGCCCTCGGTGACGCGGCCGTTTGAACGACCGGACCGGGACGATGGGGAACCGCCTGCGGTCCGGAGAGTCTGAACGGGCCGGGTCCGAGGCGCTGGAGGAGGCTCTGCGGGACAGCGAGGAGGAGGAGGAGGAGGAGGAGGAGGAGGAGGAGGAGACGGAGACTGAACTCTTCCTCAACCTGCTCGACTTCCAGCACATCTACAGGAACAACCGCGACATGGACAGACAGGTGAGCGAGAGTCCGGGTCAGCTTTACCCAAATCTAAACGCTTCTCCGCCTACAGGCCACGGCAACGTCTCGAAGACCGACAAAACTCACTTAAACTGATCTTTCTTCATCCCGTTATTGTGGCTTTTTTGTTGTATTTTCATCCTCGTTTTCATCTCATTTTTTGTTGCTATTTTGACACATTTTTTTCAAGAAGCTTTTAGATTTGGGTAAAGCCAAAAAAAAAGGTTTGGTACGACTGTGATCAAAAAACATCAAGTATATAAAGCTGGTAACGAAAAGTAATATTACATCTTTATTTTCAAGCTTTGACGCTGCCGGTCATCGCAATTTAGAAGGAAAACCAAGACCCGAACCAAGAACCAGACTAAAACCAAGACCCGAACCAAACCCAGACTAAAACTAAGACCCGAACCAAGAACCAGACTAAAACCAAGACCCGAACCAAGAACCAGACTAAAACCAAGACCCGAACCAAACCCAGACTAAAACTAAGACCCGAACCAAACTAAAACCAAGACCCGAACCAAGAACCAGACTAAAACCAAGACCCGAACCAAACCCAGACTAAAACTAAGACCCGAACCAAACTAAAACCAAGACCCGAACCAAGAACCAGACTAAAACCAAGACCCGAACCAAACCCAGACTAAAACTAAGACCCGAACCAAACTAAAACCAAGACCCGAACCAAGAACCAGACTAAAACCAAGACCCGAACCAAACCCAGACTAAAACCAAGACCCGAACCAAACTAAAACCAAGACCCGAACCAAACCCAGACTAAAACCAAGACCCGAACCAAACCCAGACTAAAACCAAGACCCGAACCAAGAACCAGACTAAAACCAAGACCCGAACCAAGAACCAGACTAAAACCAAGACCCGAACCAAGAACCAGACTAAAACCAAGACCCAAACCAAACCCAGACTAAAACCAAGACCCGAACCAAACCCAGACTAAAACTAAGACCCGAACCAAACTAAAACCAAGACCCGAACCAAGAACCAGACTAAAACCAAGACCCGAACCAAACCCAGACTAAAACTAAGACCCGAACCAAACTAAAACCAAGACCCGAACCAAGAACCAGACTAAAACCAAGACCCGAACCAAACCCAGACTAAAACCAAGACCCGAACCAAACTAAAACCAAGACCCGAACCAAACCCAGACTAAAACCAAGACCCGAACCAAACCCAGACTAAAACCAAGACCCGAACCAAGAACCCAGACTAAAACCAAGACCCGAACCAAACCCAGACTAAAACCAAGACCCAAACCAAACCCAGACAAAAACCAAGACCCGAACCAAGAACCAGACTAAAACCAAGACCCGAACCAAGAACCAGACTAAAACCAAGACCCAAACCAAACCCAGACTAAAACCAAGACCCGAACCAAACCCAGACTAAAACCAAGACCCGAACCAAACCCAGACTAAAACCAAGACCCGAACCAAGAACCAGACTAAAACCAAGACCCGAACCAAACCCAGACTAAAACCAAGACCCGAACCAAACCCAGACTAAAACCAAGACCCGAACCAAACCCAGACTAAAACCAAGACCCGAACCAAACCCAGACTAAAACCAAGACCCGAACCAAACCCAGACTAAAACCAAGACCCGAACCAAACCCAGACTAAAACCAAGACCCGAACCAAGAACCAGACTAAAACCAAGACCCGAACCAAACCCAGACTAAAACCAAGACCCGAACCAAGAACCAGACTAAAACCAAGACCCGAACCAAACCCAGACTAAAACCAAGACCCGAACCAAGAACCAGACTAAAACCAAGACCCGAACCAAACCCAGACTAAAACCAAGACCCGAACCAAACCCAGACTAAAACCAAGACCCGAACCAAACCCAGACTAAAACCAAGACCCGAACCAAACCCAGACTAAAACCAAGACCCGAACCAAGAACCCAGACTAAAACCAAGACCCGAACCAAACCCAGACTAAAACCAAGACCCGAACCAAGAACCAGACTAAAACCAAGACCCGAACCAAACCCAGACTAAAACCAAGACCCGAACCAAGAACCCAGACTAAAACCAAGACCCGAACCAAACCCAGACTAAAACCAAGACCTGAACCAAACCCAGACTAAAACCAAGACCCGAACCAAACCCAGACTAAAACCAAGACCCGAACCAAACCCAGACTAAAACCAAGACCCGAACCAAACCCAGACTAAAACCAAGACCCGAACCAAACCCAGACTAAAACCAAGACCCGAACCAAGAACCAGACTAAAACCAAGACCCGAACCAAGAACCAGACTAAAACCAAGACCCGAACCAAACCCAGACTAAAACCAAGACCCGAACCAAACCCAGACTAAAACCAAGACCCGAACCAAGAACCAGACTAAAACCAAGACCCGAACCAAGAACCAGACTAAAACCAAGACCCGAACCACAACCCAGACTAAAACCAAGAGCCGAACCAAGAACCAGACTAAAACCAAGACCCGAACCAAACCCAGACTAAAACCAAGACCCGAACCAAGAACCCAGACTAAAACCAAGACCCGAACCAAACCCAGACTAAAACCAAGACCCGAACCAAGAACCAGACTAAAACCAAGACCCGAACCAAACCCAGACTAAAACCAAGACCCGAACCAAGAACCCAGACTAAAACCAAGACCCGAACCAAACCCAGACTAAAACCAAGACCTGAACCAAACCCAGACTAAAACCAAGACCCGAACCAAACCCAGACTAAAACCAAGACCCGAACCAAACCCAGACTAAAACCAAGACCCGAACCAAACCCAGACTAAAACCAAGACCCGAACCAAGAACCAGACTAAAACCAAGACCCGAACCAAGAACCAGACTAAAACCAAGACCCGAACCAAACCCAGACTAAAACCAAGACCCGAACCAAGAACCAGACTAAAACCAAGACCCGAACCAAACCCAGACTAAAACCAAGACCCGAACCAAGAACCAGACTAAAACCAAGACCCGAACCACAACCCAGACTAAAACCAAGACCCGAACCAAACCCAGACTAAAACCAAGACCCGAACCACAACCCAGACTAAAACCAAGACCCGAACCAAGAACCAGACTAAAACCAAGACCCGAACCAAACCCAGACTAAAACCAAGACCCGAACCAAACCCAGACTAAAACCAAGACCCGAACCAAGAACCCAGACTAAAACCAAGACCCGAACCAAACCCAGACTAAAACCAAGACCCGAACCAAACCCAGACTAAAACCAAGACCCGAACCAAGAACCAGACTAAAACCAAGACCCGAACCAAACCCAGACTAAAACCAAGACCCGAACCAAGAACCAGACTAAAACCAAGACCCGAACCAAACCCAGACTAAAACCAAGACCCGAACCAAACCCAGACTAAAACCAAGACCCGAACCAAACCCAGACTAAAACCAAGACCCGAACCAAACCCAGACTAAAACCAAGACCCGAACCAAGAACCAGACTAAAACCAAGACCCGAACCAAGAACCAGACTAAAACCAAGACCCGAACCAAACCCAGACTAAAACCAAGACCCGAACCACGAACCAGACTAAAACCAAGACCCGAACCAAACCCAGACTAAAACCAAGACCCGAACCAAGAACCAGACTAAAACCAAGACCCGAACCAAACCCAGACTAAAACCAAGACCCGAACCAAGAACCAGACTAAAACCAAGACCCGAACCACAACCCAGACTAAAACCAAGACCCGAACCAAACCCAGACTAAAACCAAGACCCGAACCACAACCCAGACTAAAACCAAGACCCGAACCAAGAACCAGACTAAAACCAAGACCCGAACCAAACCCAGACTAAAACCAAGACCCGAACCAAACCCAGACTAAAACCAAGACCCGAACCAAGAACCCAGACTAAAACCAAGACCCGAACCAAACCCAGACTAAAACCAAGACCCGAACCAAACCCAGACTAAAACCAAGACCCGAACCAAGAACCCAGACTAAAACCAAGATCCGAACCAAACCCAGACTAAAACCAAGACCCGAACCAAACTAAAACCAAGACCCGAACCACAACCCAGACTAAAACCAAGACCCGAACCACAACCCAGACTAAAACCAAGACCCGAACCAAGAACCAGACTAAAACCAAGACCCGAACCAAACCCAGACTAAAACCAAGACCCGAACCAAGAACCAGACTAAAACCAAGACCCGAACCAAACCCAGACTAAAACCAAGACCCGAACCAAGAACCAGACTAAAACCAAGACCCGAACCAAGAACCAGACTAAAACCAAGACCCGAACCAAGAACCAGACTAAAACCAAGACCCGAACCAAACCCAGACTAAAACCAAGACCCGAACCAAGAACCAGACTAAAACCAAGACCCGAACCACAACCCAGACTAAAACCAAGACCCGAACCAAACCCAGACTAAAACCAAGACCCGAACCACAACCCAGACTAAAACCAAGACCCGAACCAAGAACCAGACTAAAACCAAGACCCGAACCAAACCCAGACTAAAACCAAGACCCGAACCAAACCCAGACTAAAACCAAGACCCGAACCAAGAACCCAGACTAAAACCAAGACCCGAACCAAACCCAGACTAAAACCAAGACCCGAACCAAACCCAGACTAAAACCAAGACCCGAACCAAGAACCCAGACTAAAACCAAGATCCGAACCAAACCCAGACTAAAACCAAGACCCGAACCAAACTAAAACCAAGACCCGAACCACAACCCAGACTAAAACCAAGACCCGAACCACAACCCAGACTAAAACCAAGACCCGAACCAAGAACCAGACTAAAACCAAGACCCGAACCAAACCCAGACTAAAACCAAGACCCGAACCAAGAACCAGACTAAAACCAAGACCCGAACCAAACCCAGACTAAAACCAAGACCCGAACCAAGAACCAGACTAAAACCAAGACCCGAACCAAGAACCAGACTAAAACCAAGACCCGAACCAAACCCAGACTAAAACCAAGACCCGAACCAAACCCAGACTAAAACCAAGACCCGAACCAAACCCAGACTAAAACCAAGACCCGAACCAAGAACCAGACTAAAACCAAGACCCGAACCAAGAACCAGACTAAAACCAAGACCCGAACCAAGAACCAGACTAAAACCAAGACCCGAACCAAACCCAGACTAAAACCAAGACCCGAACCAAACCCAGACTAAAACCAAGACCCGAACCAAACCCAGACTAAAACCAAGACCCGAACCAAACCCAGACTAAAACTAAGCAAAGACCAAGACCCGAAACAAGACCAGACCAAGACCACAACTAAGAACCAGACCAAGACCTGAACAAAGATCAGACCAGGACCAAGACCTGAGCCAATTACCAATCAATGATCAATATCTCAAACAAAGTGAGCACAAACGCTCATTTTATGTGCACAAACCAAGCACAAACGAATGACACCATTTTGAAGCAAATCGGACACTATGGGGGGGTTAACGTCACACAGGGTTAGTGTTTCTGAAGTGTTTTTTTCTGTTTGGACAGTTTGCTGAATAACAACTTGTGACAACTTGAAACAGTTCAGTAAATCCTTTATTTATCACGATGGAGAAAGTTCTGAGCCCTGTGCTGTAAGTCTCTCCTCCCCTCCCTCAGAGCGACGGTGGAGACCCCCCCGTGCTGATGTGTGTGTCCCTCAGGCCCTGGAGGAGCTGGACGTCCGGGAACATCTGGAACGAACTGGAGTCCGAGTTCTCCCCCAGCCTCTCAGAGTCCAGCAGCGAAGAGTCCAGCAGCGAAGAGTCCAGCAGCGAAGAGTCCAGCAGCGAAGAGTCCTCGCAGAGCGAACCAGCAGGGGGCGCCGACTCCTCCAGCAGCATAGACACCACAGACTGACCAGGGACTGAGCACGGACTGACCAGGGACTGACCAGGGACTGAGCACGGACTGACCAGGGACTGACCACGGACTGAGCGTCGATGTGACGATCAGGAAATAAAGACGATTTGTTTGAAATCTTAAGACGGTTTAAAGGCTCAGTTTGTGTTGTTTAAAACAGCCGATGCTTTAGTGCAGGGGAGGGCCACGTCAGGCCCGGGGGCCAAATCTGGCCCTCCAGCAAAGAACCTCCGGCCCCCAAGTTGATTTTGAGAAATATTAATATGCAAATGGGGTGTAACGGTTCACGGGGATGTATTGAACCATTTCGGTTCGGCCTGTTCGGTTCGGTCCACTTACGTACCGTTTCGATGTATTATTTTCAATAAATAATGTAAATGTATTATTAGCGTCATATTAAGCGCCGCTGAACAAAGTTCCTACGCGAGTTTCCGCACGGACGCTATTGAGTGACGTACATTGAAGCTGCACGAGTAGCCGAGAGAAACGGCCTCATGGCAACAGCGAAAGAGAAGCCAGAGCTGGAAGACCCTCCACATCACTACATCTCCTGTTTGGGAACACTTTGGCTTTATCCCCGTCATGAGTTTTAACCGGAAAGCCAAAGTTGTGCCGACATTGGTCCACGGAGATCGGGTTTGCAGCAGCAACACATCAAACATGTTAACGCATTTAAAACGGCATCATCCGAGTGTGAAAACCACGTCTACTGAAGAAAAGCAGCCTCTGCAAACACGGCTAACGTCGGCATCAAACAACCCCTGTAGTTCAGATCAGGCTAAAGCATCACATGGTACAGGTGTTTTCATCGCTACGGATTTGCACCATATTCAGTTGTTGAAGGCGCTTTAAGTATTTGATTAAAAGTCTTGAGCCTCGATACAATATCCCATCACGTCGTCCGCACTTCAGCCAAAGAGTTACACCAGCACTTCATGAAAAAGCTCAAACTGATGTGAACAGGCTCTGAGTGGCGACTGTATCACTTACTTACAGTATTTACATTGTTATTTTAAATGTTACAAAGTGTGTATTTCATTCTAAGAGTGCAGTTTATTTAAAATATCACCCAAATGGGGCTTTTATTTATTTTATGCGAGAATTCTATTGTGTATTGGCAGCTTTTCAAAAGAAACATTGTGTTAGTTCTTATTTATTTGTACCGAAAATTAACCGAACGGAGCTTCCAAAACTGTGAACCCAATACAACTTTAGCGTAACGTTACAAATAAGAGATCAAATACATGTTAAAGAACTCTTAACCTCTTACCACCCGCCTGCATTCTGTCCTCTTTGGCTAAAGGCCTGTGTAACACCTCATTTGAAAGCTAAGACCCACAAAACCTTTTTCCTCGTGTTGTTGCTGTGTTGTGTCACCTTTTTATGTTTTTTTTTTTCTTTTTTTTGTCTCTTGTTGGTTGAATTTTTGTCACATCCTTGTTTTCTTTGTGGCTGTTTTGGTGCTTTTTCCCAAGAAGCTTTTGGATTGGGGTAAAGCCAAACTGGAGAAATGTGATCCGTTCAGGTGGGCGTTAAGGCGAGACACTGCAGGTGAATAGGGAAAAAATGTATATTAACAGATGTCAATTTGAAACTTTTGCTGTCGATCACTGGCATAAATGTGAGAAAAAAATACATGGCAAGTTTTCTGTCATTTTATCTTTTCATATAAGAACAAGGTGTTTTATGCCTAAAAATGCCCCAAATTTCACATTCTTTTTGGCGACGAAATCTGAATAATGGATAAAGCTACATTCAAATTTATGGTTTCATTTTATTGATGAATGAGTTACCAAGACTTTTTCAGAGGGGATTTTGGATTTCTTGTTTAGTTTTAAAAAAAGCTGTTTTTTAGTGGAAAAATGTGTAAACATTTAATTTTCGCCTTATTTTTTGACATTCAAAACTCAATAAATGGGGCTTAGGGATTAAATAATAAAAAAAATCCCTCTGAAAAAATCTTCCAAATATTGTTCAGTCCAAGGCTGGAAAATGTGAAGTCTTTAGGTCTGACTGACGTGGACATAGTGTCGCCACAATGACAGAAACATGTGTTTTGAGAAAAAGGTCCTTGAAATTGCGTTCTCCCATATAAGTCTATGGGGGAACATTGAATCAGCGCCATATTTAAACATGTTATTGTGAAGATTAGGCATATTTTCTGTTTCCGGGTGAAAGCTTATATGTTCAGAGACCAATTTGGCCAAAAAACCTGAAAACTGAAAAAATTGAGTTTTGCCTGTAGTGTCTCCCCTTAAGAGGTTAAAATGCGAGAAATAGTATCAGTATTTTAAAAACATCCCTCTTGGTCATATATAATGATAAACAGTGATTCTCTACTGGGGGGTCGGGACACAAAAGTGGGTCACGAGTCTATAGGGAACTTTCATTCAGTATTTTCCATCTGAAACTGCACAGAAACACGAACTGTGTCTGTTAAAATGAATGTTATTGGGTTGTTTTGATCAGAATTTCAGTCTTATTGTATTTTCTATGCAAGTTTTTGTTGAACAAGCCGTAGATTTCCCAATATTTTATACGATATATGACAAACGATGTTTTATTTGGGTCCTGGGCTCGTCGTCCGAGGGTGATGGCGGGTCCTAAAGTCCTACCACTGATATAAAACTTTGGCATTTGCAGAAAATAGGTCTTTACTTTAGGCGACAATGTAGAGGTTTGGGCCCTTTGGTGTTTTGGCGATGATGAAAATCGGCCTCCACGACACAAACTCGCCTCCCCCTGCTTTAGTGCGTCTTTGACCCTTCAGTGACCCCTGAAGGTGGTCCTGAGGGTGGTCAGGACTGCATCACACATAGTTCTGTCTTCATGCAGCTACTGTTAGTGCCGGGGGAGCAGCTGCAGCTGAAGTGAGGCTTAATGAAGATCTGAGGGATCAGGATCTGCTGCAAACAGGAAGTGACTCTCACAGAATAAAGACAAAAGTGAAGCTTTATCCTGACGGAGCCGCACTAATGGAGCCGGGATTAACCGCCATTACACACACTTCAGGGAACAATGGGGACAGCGGCTCTTACTGCGGGCCACAGGCGGCCCACGTGATGGACCACAGGAGGCCCACGTGATGGACCACAGGCGGCCCACGTGATGGACCACAGGCGGCCCACGTTATGGACCACAGGCGGCCCACGTGATGGACCACAGGCGGCCCACGTGATGGACCACAGGCGGCCCACGTGATGGACCACAGGCGGCCCACGTTAGACCTGGACGATACAGCGGCTCTTATTATGGACTCGATTTGACGATATCAGACCGTCTTACGATCTCCAGAGCTGAAGATCTGTCATTTTAGTGGGATCGTTTACATTTTTGTCACATTTTTGTCACATTTTTGTCACATTTGTGTCACATTTTTATCAAATTTTTGTTAAATTTTTGTTGGATTTTTGTCACATTTTTGTCATTTTTTTGGTGAATTTTTGTCATTTTTTTTGTCACATTTTTGTCATTTTTTTGTTGAATTTTTGTCAGTTTTTTGTCGTTTTTTGTCATTTTTTTTGTTGATTTTTTGTCATTTTTTGTCACATTTTTGTCACATTTTTGTTGAATTTTTGTTGAATTTTTGTCGATTTTTTGTCGATTTTTTTGTCATTTTTTTGTCACATTTTTGTCACATTTTTGTCATTTTTTTTTTTAATTTTTGTCATTTTTTTGTCATTTTTTTGTCACATTTTTGTCATTTTTTTGTTGAATTTTTGTCATTTTTTTGTCACATTTTTGTCATTTTTTTGTTGAATTTTTGTCGATTTTTTGTCGATTTTTTGTCATTTTTTTGTCATTTTTTGTTAAATTTTGTCACATTTTTGTTAAATTTTGTCACATTTTTGTTAAATTTTGTCACATTTTTGTTGAATTTTGTCACATCTTTGTTGAAATTAGACATTGGACGACACAGCGGCTCTTACTATGGACTCGATTTGACGATATCAGGCCGTCTTACGATCTCCAGAGCTGAAGATCTGCATTTATGTGGGATCGTTTTATCGCGGTTCTAAGCACTTCTGCACAGTTGACTCTTTTCACGGTGAGTGAAGCAAACCCAAGCCGCTAACTTTCTGCTAATGCGAGCGTTTAGCAGCGAGTCGCTCCTCTACAGGCGCACACACGACCAGACTCCTCAATCTGGAGCTTTAAACCCAGAGTTCTGTCTCTATTTCAGCTGTTTTTTGTGTCAGTGTCTAAACCATATGCATTCTGTCCTCTTTTGGCTGCACCTCATTTGAAAGCTAAGACCCACAAAACTGATCTTTTTACTCGCGTTGTTGCTGTGTTGTGTCACTTTTTGTATGTTTTTATTTTCTTTCTTTTTTTGTCATTTTTGTCACTTTTGTGTTGAATTTTTGTCATTTTTTTGTAGAATTTTTGTCATTTTTTTGTAGAATTTTTGTCATTTTTTTGTAGAATTTTTGTCACATTTTTGTAGAATTTTTGTCACATTTTTGTCATTTTTTTTGTTGAATTTTTGTCATTTTTTTGTTGAATTTTTGTCATTTTTTTTGTAGAATTTTTGTCACATTTTTGTCATTTTTTTGTTGAATTTTTGTCATTTTTTTGTAGAATTTTTGTCACATTTTTGTCACATTTTTGTCATTTTTTTGTTGAATTTTTGTCATTTTTTTGTTGAATTTTTGTTGAATTTTTGTTGAATTTTTGTTGAATTTTTGTCACATTTTTGTCACATTTTTGTCACATTTTTGTCATTTTTTTGTTGAATTTTTGTCATTTTTTTGTTGAATTTTTGTTGAATTTTTGTCACATTTTTGTCGAATTTTTGTCACATTTTTGTAATTTTTTTGTTGAATTTTTGTCACATTTTTGTTGAATTTTTGTCACATTTTTGTCAAATTTTTGTTGAATTTTTGTCACATTTTTGTTGAATTTTTGTCACAATTTTGTAGAATTTTTGTCACATTTTTGTTGAATTTTTGTCACATTTTTGTTGAAATTAGACATTAGACCTGGCCGATACAGCGGCCACATAATATTCCACATAAATAGAACAAAACAACAAACTTGGGCTCATCTTTAAAGTTTTCTCTGTAAAGTCACATTAGTAACTTTCACACGGGCCATGTTTACATTTCCGTTTTCCCTCAGACTCGTTAAAATTCCTGACCCGTGTAAACGAGGAAACCCTCCCAGAGCAAACACGCCGCCATCGACCCGGCTCTTTCACACGGACAGACGTGACCGTGAGCTCCGAGACCGTCAGAGTCTGCACACGCCTCACCTGACCCGCAGCGTGGGTCAGGGCCGGGCCACAAAGAGAGCATTCACTGTGTGCATGAGCGAGTGGAGCTGGAACACGCGTGTGCATGAGCGAGTGGAGCTGGACATGTGTAAAGACTGATGTTTACAAATGAAACACAGGCGACAAACAGAAGCACTTTGTCCAGCAGTTATCCCACCTGAACCGAGCACATTTTCTCCAGTTTGGCTTTACCCCAATCCAAAAGCTTCTGGAAAAAAGCTGTGAAAATAGCAACAAAACTGAGACGAAAACAATGATGGAAATGTGACAAAAAAGTGAGAAAACATTGATGAAAGGGTGACGAAAAATTGATGAAAAAGTGGCAAAAATGTGACAAAAAAATGACAAAAATGTGACAAAAAAAATAACCAAAATGTGATAAAAGTGTGACAAAAAATGACCAGAAAATGACAAAAATGTGCTAAAAAATTGACCCAAAAAATGACAATAATGTGACAGAAATTTGATAAACAATTGACGAAAAAATGAAAAAAAATGTGACAAAAATGACAAAAAAATGACCAAAATGTGACAAAAAAAGTCAAAAAAGTGAGAAAACATGAATGAAAAAGTGACAAAAATGCCACAAGAACCCGCCTTGTCTGTAATGAATTTGCAGTACATACATTTTGTTTTATGTTTTGTAACCGAATAAACCTTCATTCTTTCATTCAAGAACTTGAAATTACAAGTTCAAATTACAAGTTGAAAATGGAAGAAAAAAAGGACAAAAATATGACCAAAAAAAGACAAAAACTTAGTTACAAAAAATTACCAAAAAAAAAAAATAGATAAAAAATGTGATGACGTGAGGAAAAAGATCCTCTCGGTTCAGGCGGGAGTTAAGAGGTTAAGTATAGTGTAAACTCAGACATTTGTGGGGAAAACACTGCAGATAAGGTTTTAAAGGATTTGTAGCGATTTCATGAACTTGGAGGCGAGTTTTCCAGCATTCTTATGAAAGTGACCCTGAAAAGTGAAATGTGCCAGAAACATGTCCCTGTTTAGATGCTACAAATATGTTAGGAAGATGAGGGATGAGTTTGTATCTGCACCAACAGTTCAATGTAGTGGCTCCTCTTTCATTGTTTGAAATGAAAAAATCAGGTCTAGGTCTCAAACAAACACATCACAGAGAGAAGAACAACAACAACAACAACAGCAGCTAATGTTAGCTAACGTTAGCCAGAGGAGCCCGATCCCTTTATCCAACTCTGACTGATCACATCCTCAGCACAGACGTGTTTCCAGGTTATTCTGAACTAAAACTAAAACAAGACAACAGGCGACTCTCACTCTGCATTACACCACGGTCTGGGAGATAATGTGATGATAAACTAGTCCAGTTAAATAACAGTTAAATCACCTTATACGTGTGTTAAGTGGTGACGTCACAGCTCTACAGATGTGCGAGAAACTACAAAAAACTCTTTGAAACCACAATCAATATTTGTGAAACTCCACAGAGAGTTACTGAACACACTTATTTATCAGAACCATGAGCCAAACATGAACCTGCGGCTGTAAAAGTCAGATTTACTCAAATCGGTACTTCCGGGTTAGAGGAGAGAAATAACGGTGCAGCAGCTACTGTATATATTCGACTGATGGGAGGTAAAGGTGCCGCTTCACCCGTATAGTGACGATCGTAATATTTCCACAGGTGATATATCCTTCAGAATAGTATGGTGAGAACCTGCACAGGTCCTTCATTAAAGTGTCATGTGTGGAGGCCTCGGACACATGTGCAGGTCAGAGTCCAGAAGCTCTCCATGAAACTCCTCTTTTTCCATCTGCAGATGATGTGGTGGACCCGGCTTTAACGTGGTTGGAATAGTTTCCCCCTGACTTTCCAAGGACCAGACCCTCTCCCCCCCCGTCCTCCCCCCGTCCTCCCCCCATGTCCTCCCCCCTCTCCTCCCTCCCTCTGTCTCTGAGGTTCACCCATGTCTAAGATGCCTCAGATTCTTTACCGGAGCCAAGTGGAGCAGCACAAGGTCTGGACTCATTCCAAACAGAGAATGTAGAGACTCAAGCGAGTCGATGTGATGTCATTTTACATTCAGCCGCCGAGTTCCGCTTTTTCAGCAAATAACATGATTTCATTAATGTTACTGTCGAATTAGGCCGTCTGTTCTACATGTAATTAGTAAATGATGAAGCTGCTAGAACAATTTGCCTTTAAATATCTGTCTGTTGAAAATATAGGCTTTAAAAACTAAAAAAAGTACAAGTTTTGTCAATAATCAGAAAGCATGAGCGTTTGTAATGTAATAAAAGTTGCTGAGGAAAGAGTCGACTGCTCTTTAGTTACGTAATATTATGCAAGACAAAGTTTACCAGCTGTTAATAATGAGAGACAAAGACATGAGCACATGCGTTGATGCGGTCAGTGCAGCTCGACAAAGAAGTGCATCTCGACGTTACACCGGCTCAAAACATAAACACTTCCATAAAAGCCCAGAAACGTTTGACCTCTTAACTCCCGCCTGAACCGAGAGGATCTTTTTCCTCACGTCAGATTTTGTCACATTTTGGTCATTTTGGTCATTTTTTTGTAATTTTTTTTAATTTTTTCATCAATTTTTGTCACATTTTTGTAATTTTTTTGGTTATTTTTTGTCATTTTGTCATCAATTTTTGAGCATTTTTTTTGTCACATTTTTGTCATTTTTTTGTCATTTTTTTGTCATTTTTTGTCATTTTTTGGTCATTTTTTTTGTCGTTTTTTCATCAATTTTTTAGCGTTTTTTTATCACATTTTTGTAATTTTTTTGTAATTTTTTTGTAATTTTTTGTCAATTTTGTCATTTTTTCGTCCATTTTTTGTCTTTTTTTTGTCAATTTATCACATTTTTGTCATTTTTTCGTAATTTTTCGTCCATTTTATAACATTTTTTGTCTTTTTTTCACATTTTGTCACATTTTTGTCATTTTTTGTCATTTTTTGGTCATTTTTTTTAATCACATTTTTTGTAATTTTTGGTCATTTTTTTAGCATTTTTTGTCACGTTTTGTCACATTTTTGTAATTTTTTTGTCACTTTTTGTCAATGTTTTCTCGCTTTTTTTGGTCACATTTCCATCATTGTTTTCATCTCAGTTTTGTCGCTATTTTCACACCTTTTTTCCAGAAGCTTTTGGACTGGGGTAAAGCCAAACTGGAGTAAATGTGCTCGCTTCAGGTGGGAGTTAAGGGGTTAAAATCACCACAACAACAATGAGCATTTCATCAACAACCCCCGGGCCTTACCGACCTCCACCAGCAGGGGGAGCGGAGTCAGAAACGGTTTCACGACTCGTAACGGCGGCTAATCTTTACGGCCGCGTCGGTCAAGGCCAGAGTGAATGAGTGAACCATTAATGTCCCCGTGGACCTGCTCAAACACTGGAACAATGTGGGCTTTCAAACGGAGCCGAGGGAGGAGTCTAACACCATCACATGGGTAAACCAGGAAGTAGAGTCTAACACCGTCACACGGGTAAAACAGGAAGTAGAGTTTAACACCATCACACGGGTAAACCAGGAAGTAGAGTCTAACACCATCACATGGGTAAAACAGGAAGTAGAGTCTAACACCATCACACGGGTAAAACCAGGAAGTAGAGTCTAACACCATCACACGGGTAAAACAGGAAGTAGAGTTTAACAACATCACATGGGTAAAACAGGAAGTAGAGTTTAACAACATCACATGGGTAAAACAGGAAGTAGAGTCTAACACCATCACATGGGTAAAACAGGAAGTAGAGTCTAACACTATCACACGGGTAAAACCAGGAAGTAGAGTTTAACAACATCACATGGGTAAAACAGGAAGTAGAGTCTAACACCATCACATGGGTAAAACAGGAAGTAGAGTCTAACACTATCACACGGGTAAAACCAGGAAGTAGAGTTTAACAACATCACATGGGTAAAACAGGAAGTAGAGTCTAACACCATCACATGGGTAAAACAGGAAGTAGAGTCTAACACTATCACACGGGTAAAACCAGGAAGTAGAGTTTAACAACATCACATGGGTAAAACAGGAAGTAGAGTCTAACACCATCACATGGGTAAAACAGGAAGTAGAGTCTAACACTATCACACGGGTAAAACCAGGAAGTAGAGTTTAACAACATCACATGGGTAAAACAGGAAGTAGAGTCTAACACCATCACACGGGTAAAACCAGGA
Organism: Gobius niger; assembly: GCF_951799975.1. Lineage (NCBI taxonomy): Eukaryota > Metazoa > Chordata > Actinopteri > Gobiiformes > Gobiidae > Gobius > Gobius niger. The sequence continues at coordinate 1,442,721 of NC_136859.1, forward strand.
AGTAGAGTTTAACACCATCACACGGGTAAAACCAGGAAGTAGAGTTTACCAACATCACATGGGTAAAACCAGGAAGTAGAGTTTAACACCATCACACGGGTAAAACAGGAAGTAGAGTTTAACACCATCACACGGGTAAAACCAGGAAGTAGAGTTTAACACCATCACACGGGTAAAACCAGGAAGTAGAGTTTAACACCATCACACGGGTAAAACAGGAAGTAGAGTCTAACACCATCACACGGGTAAACCAGGAAGTAGAGTTTAACACCATCACATGGGTAAAACAGGAAGTAGAGTCTAACACCATCACACGGGTAAACCAGGAAGTAGAGTTTAACACCATCACATGGGTAAAACAGGAAGTAGAGTCTAACACCATCACACGGGTAAAACCAGGAAGTAGAGTCTAACACTATCACACGGGTAAAACCAGGAAGTAGAGTTTAACACCATCACACGGGTAAAACCAGGAAGTAGAGTTTAACACTATCACACGGGTAAAACCAGGAAGTAGAGTTTAACACCATCACACGGGTAAAACCAGGAAGTAGAGTTTAACACTATCACACGGGTAAACCAGGAAGTAGAGTTTAACACTATCACACGGGTAAACCAGGAAGTAGAGTTTAACAACATCACACGGGTAAACCAGGAAGTAGAGTCTAACACCATCACACGGGTAAAACAGGAAGTAGAGTTTAATACCGTCACATGGGTAAAACAGGAAGTAGAGTTTAACGCCATCACAGGGGTAAAACAGGAAGTAGAGTCTAACACCATCACACGGGTAAAACCAGGAAGTAGAGTCTAACATCATCACACGGGTAAAACAGGAAGTAGAGTCTAACACTATCACACGGGTAAAACAGGAAGTAGAGTTTAACACTATCACACGGGTAAAACAGGAAGTAGAGTTTAACACCAACACACGGGTAAACCAGGAAGTAGAGTCTAACACCATCACACGGGTAAAACCAGGAAGTAGAGTTTAACATCATCACACGGGTAAAACAGGAAGTAGAGTTTAACATCATCACACGGGTAAAACCAGGAAGTAGAGTTTAACACCACACACGGGTAAAACAGGAAGTAGAGTTTAACACCATCACACGGGTAAAACCAGGAAGTAGAGTTTAACACTATCACACGGGTAAAACAGGAAGTAGAGTCTAACACCATCACACGGGTAAAACAGGAAGTAGAGTTTAACACCATCACACGGGTAAAACAGGAAGTAGAGTTTAACACCATCACACGGGTAAAACAGGAAGTAGAGTCTAACACCATCACATGGGTAAAACCAGGAAGTAGTTTAACACCATCACACGGGTAAAACAGGAAGTAGTTTAACACCATCACACGGGTAAAACAGGAAGTAGAGTCTAACACCATCACACGGGTAAAACCAGGAAGTAGAGTCTAACACCATCACACGGGTAAAACAGGAAGTAGAGTTTAACACCATCACACGGGTAAAACCAGGAAGTAGAGTTTAACACCATCACACGGGTAAAACAGGAAGTAGAGTCTAACACCGTCACACGGGTAAAACAGGAAGTAGAGTCTAACACCATCACACGGGTAAACCAGGAAGTAGAGTTTAACACCATCACGGGGTAAAACAGGAAGTAGAGTCTAACATCATCACACGGGTAAACCAGGAAGTAGAGTCTAACACCATCACACGGGTAAAACAGGAAGTAGAGTTTAACACCACACACGGGTAAAACAGGAAGTAGAGTCTAACACCATCACACGGGTAAAACCAGGAAGTAGAGTTTAACACCATCACACGGGTAAAAACAGGAAGTAGAGTCTAACACCATCACACGGGTAAAACAGGAAGTAGAGTTTAACACCATCACACGGGTAAACCAGGAAGTAGAGTCTAACACCATCACACGGGTAAAACAGGAAGTAGAGTCTAACACCATCACACGGGTAAAACCAGGAAGTAGAGTTTAACACCATCACACGGGTAAAAACAGGAAGTAGAGTCTAACACCATCACACGGGTAAACCAGGAAGTAGAGTCTAACACCATCACATGGGTAAACCAGGAAGTAGAGTCTAACGCCATCACACGGGTAAACCAGGAAGTAGAGTCTAACACCATCACACGGGTAAAACCAGGAAGTAGAGTTTAACACCAACACACGGGTAAACCAGGAAGTAGAGTTTAATACCGTCACATGGGTAAAACCAGGAGACAAGACCGGAGTGGAGAGACCTGGAAAAGTGTTTACAAAGATTCTACAAACTCGTCTAAATATAGTCACGGAATTAAAAGTACATGAGAAGAACAAAGACAGAGAATCCAGAGGCGGAGCTCATCAATAAAACACGACCAGTGAACAGGAGACGCAGGAGACCAGGAAACAGAACCAGGAAACAGGAAACAGGACCAGGAAACAGAGGCTGTGTCCGAATGTCCACAGTATTCCCTACATAGTAACTGTATAGTGGTCACATGTTGTAGGGGTGTCCGAATGTCCAGAGAGAAAAAAGTCGTGCACTTGAAATTTCCCACAATGCATCTCGAAAAGTGGTGAGCATCGATGGTCACTAAATATAGACCACAATGCATTGCGAGAGTGGGAGAAGAGCCTGACAGAGACAGGTCTGTGAACTAAACACGACTAAAGTAAATCAGCTGTTTCAGTCGAGTGTTTGTGTTTCTCATGAATAAACAACCTAAATATAAACGGTTACGGTGACAAGATGCTAACGTTAGCTGCTAACCTTTAGCTGGAGCTGTTAAATGACCGATAGCTTCATGCTAACGTTAGCTGCTAACCTTTAGCTGGAGCTGTTAAATGACCGACAGCTTCTCCAATAATCCGAGCCATTCATGTAAAATCCATGTGAAGTAAAAGCGTATCTGACTCGAAACCACAGAGACAAAGCAACAAAAACACGACAAAAGGGCAGCAACAACGCGAGGAGAAGAAGAAGAAGAAAAGAAGAAGAAGAGAAGAAGGAGAAGAAGAAGAAAAAAAGAAAAGAAGAAGATCTTTATTTATAGAGTGCCTTTCAGACATGGTCACTGACTCCACACTCGGTGGTGTGAACTACGTCTGTAGCTTCAGCAGCGCTGTCACGCACACGTCTGCACCAACGGTCCCTCTGACCACCTATTGTACATGTTTTTACTGGTAGGGGAAACCGGAGTACCCGCAGGAAACCTACGCAGACACAGGAGAATGTGCAAACTCCCCCGCAGTGCTTTTTTCCCCTCAGCCTCTCCACAGGTGCTGCTTTGCTTTGTGAGGAAAAAAAGGAGGAGTTGGAATAAACAGGTGAGGGAGGGGCAGGTGCCGGTCTTCTTCTACTGTCTGTGAGTGTGGAGCACATGGTGGCGCCTCTAGAGGAGCTTATTGGTAGTGCACCGGTGCCGGACCGGATCACTCAGACCAGGGTTCTACTTTCATGAACACAAACAGATTCTTCAGTGAACGACTGGGATTAGACCGAGCGGAAACAGGAACTCCACAAAACACGGAGCTTTCACGGATTATTCCTGGTCCATCTGCTTCATGTGAACATACAGAGGTCATACGGAGGTCACACGGAGGTCACAGGAACATTAACCCCTGAAGGAGACGTGGAGCCCCATCAGGATGGAGCAGAACTCACAATCACACCAATAACATCTGTTCTTCCCGCCTTTAGCTTTGATTCCAGCTCGTCCTCTGATCTAAACGGATCTTCTCCCTCACGTTGTTCCCACGTCCGTCAGTTCCTCAGATAAATCACTTTCCTCTGTTTGTCCCGACCCTGGTCCGACTGCAGTTCTCGCGCCGCACGTTTGGATTTGTGGATATTTATAGAACCAACAGTTTGTCAGAATGGTGACGTAAGAGGATTTGGGCGGCGCGGGGTCAGGGCCGGCTGCTCCAAAAGAACCATCTCTGAATACCGGGAGAGTTTGGGGGCGGCAGACGAGGAGGAGACGGAGACGAGCAGGAGGGTTGGGGAGTTTACATGATCCTGCAAAGACACTTATTACTGAACAGATCTGGGAAAGGCGTCTCTATAGAGCTCCACAGTCCCGCCCCTCGAAACGTCTACAAACGTCACCGCAAAAGCTAATCAGCCATGTAGCAATGTTTGATTTCAATCCAAAAAGAAGACATGATGTTGAAGAAAAGGCAAAGGTACAAGGCTGTGACATCATTCACTTCCTGACTATAGAAACTCCGTATCCCAAGAACCATTGCGACATCGCGCCCTCTGATCAAGGCAACCAGGTTTTCAGCAAACACGGAGAGTTTCTTTTACTTTGCAGACAAAAGTTCTATATTATTTCACTGTTAACCTCTTAACTCCCACCTGAACCGAGAGGAGCTTTTTCCTCACGTCATCAGATTTTTTTTCCATCATTTTTTAATGGGTATTACACTAATTTTTTGTCACATTTTTTGTCATTTTTTCATCAAATTTTTTCATCAATTTTTTGTCATTTTTTGTCACATTTTTATCAATTTTTTTGTCCATTTTTTTGTCGTTTTTTTGTCACATTTTTGTCATTTTTTTTAATCAATTTTTTGTCATTTTTTTGTCACATTTTTAGCAAATTTGTGTCATATTTTTGTACTTTTTTTGTCCATTTTTTTGTCAATTTCTTGTGACATTTTTGTGACATTTTTGTCACTTTTTCATCAATTTTTCGTCACTTTTTTGTCACATTTCCATCATTGTTTTCGTCTCAGTTTTGTTGCTATTTTCCCACCTTTTTTCCAGAAGCTTTTGGATTGGGGTAAAGCCACATTTTTGTTGATTTTTTGTTGATTTTTTTTTTATTTTTTGTTGAATTATTGTGACATTTTTGTGGAATTTTTGTCACATTTTTGTCATGTTTTTTGTTGCTTTTTCATAACTTTTTTAGTGTGTTTTTGTCACATTTTTTGTCACTTGTGCTTTTTTTTGTGTATTTGTCACTGTCTTGTGTTTTTGTTATGTTATTATGGCAATTTTGTTGGTTCTTTATTGCTTTGTTGTGTTTTCGTCTCTTTTTTGTCATGTTTTTCATTGCTTTTTTTCGTTGCTTTGTTGTGTTTTTGTCATTTTTTTTTTGGGTGTTTATTTGTTGCTTTGTAGTTGTGTTTTCGTCACATTTTTGTTGTGTTTTTGTGGATTTTTTGCTGTTTTTTCGTAGCTTTTTATCGTTGCTTTTTTGTCACGTTTTTTGTTGCTTTTCCGGCACATTTTGGTCCCGTTTTCATCCTCGTCGCTATTTTGATTATTTTCTTTTAAGCTTTTGGATTTAGGTAAAGAGGTATAGATTATGTAGTTGTAGAGTTATATAGTTATATTGTTATAGAGTTATAGAGTTATAGAGTTATAGAGTTATAGAGTTATAGAGGTATAGAGTTATAGAGTTATGTAGTTATAGAGTTATGTAGTTCTATAGTTCTATGGTCAGAGGCCACAGTCTGACAGAACAGCTCCTCCTCCTCCTCTTCCTCCACTGTCAGAGTCTGGCTCAGTGTCTGTGGTTTGTTGAGACCCAGATGACTGAAAGAAGAGTCTCTGAAGCGTTTCTGAGGGGGGGGGGGTTAGAGTCCGGACTATAACCCTCAGTGTGAGGGGGGAGTGGGGGGTCATTTGTTGGATTAAAGGCCTTCAGTGGACGTGAGGGCGATGAGAGCGACACGACAGAAGTGGGACATGTTCATGGTCACAGCCCACGCTTCAGAAGCATCAGAGTCTAAATCACCAGAGAGGCTGAGAGGGGCTGAAATCACTACGCCATGCTGGTATCTTTACTTCTCTTACTCAAACTAAACACTGGAGGGCTGTCGGACTGAAAGATCTCAGGTGATGCTCGTCCGTGTAGGACCGGAGAGCTTCAAAACCTTTGAAAAATTGGTCTTTAGAGCAGTGTTTTTCAACCTTTTTTGAGCCAAGGCACATTTTTTTTTATTGAAAAAATCACGAGGCAGAAAATGTGAAAAAATGTCTGCAGTGTTTACAACATACAGGCTAACGATGCTAACTCGCTTCAGCGTCTGCAGTGTTTACAACATACAGGCTAACGATGCTAACTCGCTTCAGCGTCTGCAGTGTTTACAACATACAGGATAACGTTGCTAACTCGCGGCTAACAGTTTTGGCCATTCTGACGCCGTTTTAAGCCCAGGGGTTTATTCATCTGAAAAACTAACCCAGCGACTAAAAAGTCCTCAGAAAATCCAAATTAAAGACATACAGCATGTTTATATTGAGGGAAAATGAGCTGCAGCAGAACAATGAAAACGCTGGAGCTACTCGCTAAGTTACTACAAACACACGAGAAAATCTACAGGAGCTGAAGTAAAGACGAAAAGAGACCATTTAAGAAACATCTCAATACTATTGTTACATAAAAACACATAAATGAATAAAGCTCAGGCATTGGGAGCTTTAGGACATGGGCTTTTCTGTCTGTGATGGACAGAGACATAAAAATATAAATTATATTGAATGAAAATAAATAAATGGCATCAGCACAATTCTAATATAACTGCTCTTAAATGTGTCGCCGACTTTACTTAAGGAAATGTAAATGAGTAAATTTACTAATTACAAACCAATCTGCTGTGAAAAGTAAGAATGTTGAAGAAAATGCCTTGTACTCGTATCGTTATTCGGTATCGGCGAGTACTTAAATCAAAGGACTCGTATCGGTTTTAGAAAAAGTGGTATCAGTGACTCCCGACTCTGATGCCCTTCACCTGGCTCCTCCCCTTCTCCAGCAGACACTTCTCTGTCTCCTTGGACTGCACCAACTTGAGCTGAAGAGAAGGGGTGTTCTGCTTTCACACGCTCCGTGTTTGTAGAGGATTGTAGAGGTTTGAACTACAGCGCGAGCAGGCCTGGGACGGTGTCAGAGCTCGCCGTCGTCATGACAGTTTTGCGGCGGGTCTAAATTTAGCGTCGTCCTCATCAGCCTGAGTACTCAATCCCATCGCACTTCGTTAATCTGACTTCACGATTCATAATTCATGTAATCTGTTCCCGGAGCGCGGAGAGGAACCGAGCAGCACGGAGAGGAACCCAGCTCCAGAACCAGATGGACTTTTACACTGGTTTCTTTGTTCTACTTTGTACGAGAGCGGAGCAACTTCATCAGCAACTTAAAGGGGGGGTATTATGCAAAATGGACTTTTTCCAGCTTTCCCTCATGTTATTATGTCACTCCCTCATTAAAAACATGGCTGAAGTGTTGCCTTGGCACATTCACGTATTTTTGAGTAATCTGTAAAAACTCTGATGGCGGCCATTTTAGGGATAGGTTTGCCTGAGTCCTCCTAGGAACGCCCCCACCTCCTGGAGACGCCTCCGAGCTTTCGTCACCAGCCGAGTGACCAACCACTGCTCCTCAGCAGAACCCCCTCCCCACTGATGCCACAGACAGCGTGTGGAGGGGGCGTGTCTAAAGGCTCAGAGGTTCTTAAAGAGACAGAGGCCTATTTCAAGACATTCACGACAGCCATTTTGAGAGAGACATTTTATACAAGGCAGTTATTCTAATTTACTGCATTTACAGACCAACAGAATGTTTGTCATCATGAAGCAGCTCTGAAGCTCCGAACTCTTACGAGACATTTTACCAAGAAAGTCACTCTTTTGTCCTGTTTTTGCCACTTTCTTGATACTTTTTTGCAATTTTTTTGCCACTTTTTAGACACTTTTTTGTCATGTTTTTGAAACTTTCTTGATGCTTTGTTGTCACTTTTTATGTCCGTTTTTTTGCTACTTTTTCGTCACTTTTCCGTAATTTTTTTGCCACTTTTTGTCATTTTTTTAGGCTTTTTTTGTCATTTTTTAAAAACCTTTTTGTAATTTTTTGCCACTTTTTTGTCATTTTTTTGTATTTTTTTGCCACTTTTTTTGCTACTTTTTCATCACTTTTTCGTTAGTTTTTTGCCATTTTTTGTCATTTTTTTGTCATTTTTTTTTATACCTTTTCGTCATTTTTTGTAATTTTTTTACACTTTTTTTTTTACACGGGGTCAGAGGTTCTTAAAGAGACAGAGGCCTATTTCAAGACATTCACTACAGCCATTTTGAGAGAGACATTTTATACAAGGCAGTTATTGTAATTTACTGCATTTACAGACCAACAGATGGTTTGGTCATCATGAAGCAGCTCTGAAGCTCCGAACTCTTACGAGACATTTTACCAAGAAAGTCACTCTTTTGTCCTGTTTTTGACACTTTCTTGATACTTTTTTGTAATTTTTTTGCCACTTTTTAGACACTTTTTTGTCATGTTTTTGAAACTTTCTTGATACTTTTTTGTAATTTTTTTGCCACTTTTTAGACACTTTTTTGTCATGTTTTTGAAACTTTCTTGATACTTTGTTGTCACTTTTTATGTCCCTTTTTTTGCTACTTTTTCGTCACTTTTTTAGGCTTTTTTTTGTCATTTTTTTTAAAAACCTTTTTATAATTTTTTGCCACTTTTTTGTCATTTTTTTGTATTTTTTTTGCCACTTTTTTTGCTACTTTTTCATCACTTTTTCGTTAGTTTTTTGCCATTTTTTGTCATTTTTTTGTCATTTTTTTTTATACCTTTTCGTCATTTTTTGTAATTTTTTTACACTTTTTTTTTTACACAGGCTCAGAGGTTCTTAAAGAGACAGAGGCCTATTTCAAGACATTCACTACAGCCATTTTGAGAGAGACATTTTATACAAGGCAGTTATTCTGATTTACTGCATTTACAGACCAACAGAAGGTTTGTCATCATGAAGCAGCTCTGAAGCTCCGAACTCTTACGAGACATTTTACCAAGAAAGTCACTCTTTTGTCCTGTTTTTGACACTTTCTTGATACTTTTTTGTCATGTTTTTTAAACTTTCTTGATACTTTGTTGTCACTTTTTATGTCCCTTTTTTTGCTACTTTTTCGTCACTTTTTTTGTCAAATTTTTAAAAACCTTTTTGTAATTTTTTGCCACTTTTTTGTCATTTTTTTTGGCTACTTTTTCGCCAATTTTTTTTAGACTTTTTTGTCCTTTTTTTTAATACCTTTTCGTCATTTTTTGTAATTTTTTTACACTTTTTTTTTTACACAGGCTCAGAGGTTCTTAAAGAGACAGAGGCCTATTTCAAGACATTCACTACAGCCATTTTGAGAGAGACATTTTATACAAGGCAGTTATTCTAATTTACTGCATTTACAGACCAACAGAAGGTTTGCTCATCATGAAGCAGCTCTGAAGCTCCGAACTCTTACGAGACATTTTACCAAGAAAGTCACTCTCTTTTGTCCTGTTTTTGACACTTTCTTGATACTTTTTTGTAATTTTTTTGCCACTTTTTTGTCATGTTTTTGAAACTTTCTTGATACTTTGTTGTCACTTTTTATGTCCCTTTTTTTGCTACTTTTTTGTCACTTTTCCGTAATTTTTTTGCCACTTTTTGTCAGTTTTTTGCCTTTTTTTGGTCATTTTTTAAAAAACCTTTTTGTCATTTTTTGCCACTTTTTTTGTCATTTTTTCGTATTTTGTTGCCACTTTTTTTGCTACTTTTTTGTTAGTTTTTTGCCAATTTTTGTCTTTTTTTTGTCCTTTTTTTTTATACCTTTTCGTCATTTTTTGTAATTTTTTTACACTTTTTTTTACACAGGCTCAGAGGTTCTTAAAGAGACAGAGGCCTATTTCAAGACATTCACTACAGCCATTTTGAGAGAGACATTTTATACAAGGCTGTTATTCTAATTTACTGCATTTACAGACCAACAGAAGGTTTGTCATCATTGTAGTGTGATATAGACTGGTGCTATGGGACTGAAAAAAGCAGAATACCCCCTCTTTAAAGCTTCAGTCTCCATAACTGCTGAACGTTCTGAGCTGGAGCTGCATGACTGACAGTTTTAATATTTCATGTAAAGCCTGTGTTTTCTTTTTCCTGCGGTTGAGCTGCAGAACTTGTAAACCTGCTGTTAAACATCACGGGGCTCATTTATTATGTTTCATCAGCAACAAGGTACAAATGTGCGAGAGACAAAGAGACGTTTTATGGAGTTACACAAACTAATAGTTGTTATTATTGTGTCTTACATACATGTGCCCCGCCCTAATGGTTTTATAAGACACAATAACACCAACAAACAGAGCAGATGCCAGACAGTAGCACAAAATACCACACATGAACTTATTAGAATAAACAAGTCGACTCATCCAGGCCATTTCATCCTGTCATCATCACCGATCCAGAACATTTGAGGCTTTTCAACAAACAATTCATCAAACAACACAAGATCATCCTCAGTTTGAATCTTCTCTAATAAAAGTGTGTCTGAATCACAGGCTGCACATGCTGGAAGAACCCACCTCATATTTCTGTCAGAAACCTGCTGTGAAGACGTTACAATCAGACACAGTTTAACCCCTTAACTCCCGCCTGAACCGAGCACTTTTTCTCCAGTTTGGCTTTGCCCCAATCCAAAAGCTTCTGGGAAAAAGGTGAGGAAATGGCGACAGAACTGAGACGAAAACAATGATGGAAATGTGAGAAAAAAGTGAGAAAAATTTGACAAAATGTGACAAAAAAATTACAAAAATATGACAAAAATGTGATAAAAATTGGACAAAAAAATACCAAAATGCAGAAAAAATGACAAAAATTTGAGGAAAAATTGACAAAAAAATGAAAAAAATGTGACAATTTTTTTTTTAAATGTGATTAAAAAAAACAAAAAAATTGACCAAAAAATGTCAAAAATGTGACAAAAATGTGACAAAAAAATTACAAAAAGTTGACAAAAAAGTGACGAAAAAATGAGAAAAATGGGACAAAAATGTGATAAAAATTTGACAAAAAAATTACAAAAAGTTGACAAAAAATGACAAAAAAATGATAAAAAAAAATGATTAAAAAAATGGACCAAAAAATGATAAATTGATTAAAAAAGTGACGAAAAAATGACAAAAAAGTGACGAAAAAATGACAAAAAAATTGACAAAAAATGTCAAAAAATGTGACAAAAATGTGATAAAAATGTGACAAAACAATTACAAAAAGTTGATAAAAAATTACAAAAAATTGATAAAAAAGTTACAAAAATGAGTTGAATGCCCAACAAAAAAATGATGGAAAAAAAAATCTGAATTGAGGAAAAAGATCCTCTCGGTTCAGGCGGGAGTTAAGAGGTTAAGGCCAGGCTCGTGCGCTGAGGCCATTTTAACCACGAACAAACGATCACCGTGACGCGACCAGACCTGGTAATCGAGAAACACTCGTCTGTTTCTAGCGTGAGAACAGTTTCAGTTTGTTTCAGACAAACTCGATTCTTCTGCAGACACTTCAGATCAGCAGCAGAGGAAGTGAAGCTCCAGAGCAGCAAACGAAAGCAAAACAACTACAACAACCGACGTCAGTACTCAAAAGAACAGATTCCTCTTCCCATCGTCCTCACTGATCCAGGCGGCCATTACTCAAATCTACAAACGATAACAGGACAATCCAAAGCAGCAGATCTTCCCGAAGGTTCAGCAGAGTTTCAAAGGTGGTGGTTGAACTCGTCAGTAAACCTCCACATGCCTCACGTTACTGTCGTCATTAACACAAGAGAGAAACAATCAGCTGCTAATGAACGGCCAGTGACCCGGGGGATCGGCCACAACATTACGACCAGTGGACGATCAGAGAGACCGAGCCGAGGATCCAGAGCCGAGGATCCAGAGCCGAGGATCCAGAGCCGAGGATCCAGAGATGAGGATCCAGAGCCGAGGATCCAGAGCCGAGGATCCAGAGAGGAGGATCCAGAGCCGAGGATCCAGAGCCGAGGATCCAGAGCCGAGGATCCAGAGCATCCAGAGCATCCAGAGCCGAGGATCCAGAGCCGAGGATCCAGAGCCCAGGATCCAGAGCCCAGGATCCAGAGCCCAGGATCCAGAGCCCAGGATCCAGAGCCCAGGATCCAGAGCCCAGGATCCAGAGCCCAGGATCCAGAGCCCAGGATCCAGAGCCCAGGATCCAGAGCATCCAGAGCATCCAGAGCCGAGGATCCAGAGCCCAGGATCCAGAGCCCAGGATCCAGAGCCCAGGATCCAGAGCCGAGGATCCAGAGCCGAGGATCCAGAGCCCAGGATCCAGAGCCCAGGATCCAGAGCCGAGGATCCAGAGCCGAGGATCCAGAGCCGAGGATCCAGAGCCGAGGATCCAGAGCCGAGGATCCAGAGCCGAGGATCCAGAGCCGAGGATCCAGAGCTGAGGATCCAGAGCCGAGGATCCAGAGCTCGCCCGGGTCTGACACCGATATGAAGGGGGCTGGGCCGATGTTTCACAGAATAATCATTACTCTGACATTAAACTCTTTCCACACTGAGGCCGTGTCCTCCTCGTGCTGTGGTTTCTGTCGCTGCAGAGGGAGCGGAGTCTGTGGGAGATCAGAGTGAAGTTACTGTGTGGAGGTTAAAGCGGGTCAGTCCCACAGCAGAGCCAGACTCTCAGACTGATGAAGCAGCACTCTGAGGCTTTGGGGAGGAGCTACAGGCCACCACAGACACAGCCCCGGGCCTGGACCAGAGAGAGCTGAGAGAGGACTGAGAGAGGACTGAGAGAGGACTGAGAGAGGACTGAGAGAGGACTGAGAGAGGACTGAGAGAGGACTGAGAGAGGACTGAGAGAGGACTGAGAGAGGACTGAGAGAGGACTGAGAGAGGACTCAGGCCTGGACCAGAGAGCTGAGAGAGGACTCAGGCCTGGACCAGAGAGGACTGAGAGAGGACTGTGAGGGGACTGAGAGAGGACTGAGAGAGGACTGAGAGAGGACTGAGAGAGGACTGGGAGAGGACTGAGAGAGGACTGAGAGAGGACTCGGGCCTGGACCAGAGAGAGCTGAGAGAGGACTGAGAGAGGAGTCAGGCCTGGAACAGAGAGCTGAGAGCTGAGAGAGGACTGAGAGAGGAGTCAGGCCTGGACCAGAGAGCTGAGGACTGAGAGAGGAGTCAGGCCTGGACCAGAGAGCTGAGGACTGAAAGAGGAGTCAGGCCTGGACCAGAGGGCTGAGAGAGGACTGGGACAGGCCTGGACCAGAGACCTGAGAGAGGCCTCAGTTTCAGAGACAGTGGAGTTTCACAGAGGCTCCACACTCTGGCAGTAAAAGCTCCAGCGGCCACTTCACACGAACAGGCCCCGACACGGCTCTGCTCTCCTGAGAAACACCCACCGGCGACTTCATTAGCAGAACATCTGGAGCAGAGAGGAACAACAGGGAACAACAGGAGCCATGGAGACGCTGATCTCAGACCAGGCCAAACAATCACTCATTACAAAGCTTCTGACAGGAGTGAGACGAGTCGTGCCCGATGTGTCGAAATCAAGGATCAACATCAGAGCTCGGATAAACGACAACACTTTACGTCAAGAACCTGCGGTGAAGATCTTCAGTGAAGGTTCTCGAGTCCTCGTCTGTACTCTAAATTCTTTCCTCCAGGTTCATTTATCACAAAGACCTTCCTTTGTCTCGTCCAAACTCCAAAACGAGGAGCAGCTTCTGCCAAAGAAACGGTTCGAAAGTCACATGACGATTATTGAGATCGACCCGAAGTAGAGATTGTGATTTGCATGAAATTCCAATGTCCATCTGCCAATCAAGTGTCTTAGAACCTCTTTTACAAAAATATAGTGAATTTAACCCCTTAACCTCCACCTGAACGGAGCACATTTTGTCCAGTTTGGCTTTACCCCAGTTCAAAAGCTTCTGGGAAAAAGTAACAAAACTGAGACGGAAACAATGATGGAAATGTGACAAAAAAGTGACAAAAAATTGATGAAAAAAAGGCAAAAATTTCACAAAAATGCCACACGAAATTGGCAAAAAATGACCAAAAATGTGATAAAAAATTGACAAAAAATGTGAAAAAAATGTGTTAAAAAATGGACGAAAAATTACCAAATAATTATTGACAAATGATTTTAAAAAAAATGACAAAAAATGTGACAAAAAATGACAAAAAATTGATGAAAATTTGATGAAAAAATTACAAAAATGTGACATAAAAATTGACAAAAAATTGACAAAATATTGACAAAAAATTACAAAAAAAGGAGAAAAAAATGACAAAAATGTGACATAAAAATTACAAAAATTGACAAAAAAAATTACAAAAAATGACAAAAAAGTTACAAAAAAATGACAAAATTTTGATGAAAAAATTACAAAAATTGATTTTAACAAAAAATGACAAAAATTGGACTAAAAATGTGACCAAAATGTGATAAAAAAAATGGACGAAAAAATGACAAAAAAAAGATCCTCTTGGTTCAGGCGGGAGTTAATCAGCCATCTTAGTGTAATATTCCCCCAGGCGTCTGCAGCCTGAGCCCGGACGTGGCCCGGACGTGGCCCGGACGTGGCCCGGTCACTTCTGGGACAGAGGGGCAGTGGTTCCTGTTGAAGGTGAACCTCATCTGTTAATCCGTCCGAGCTCGATTTAGACTCAGGCTCGAACAGGATCAAAACTCCTGAACTGGAAACAAACACGAGTGAGCGACGCGACGATCAGAGCTTTGAAACTGAAGCAGAAGAAAACACATTTAAATTATCTCCAGTTTTCAACTAGATCAGTATAAACATCTCAATTTGAGCATAATAATCCACATTTTAGTTGTTTTGACAAGGTAAATTGTTGTTGGGCATTTGTCCCGGATTATTTCACTTGTTCTGAGATGTTTCTGACTCGTTTCGATACATTTCGTCTGGGGCTGTGCAATTAACCGAAATTCGATTACGATTTCGATCACAACAGTAAACTATTACTAAATAAGCTTCTGGACAAAAGCTGTGAAAATAGCAACAAAACTGAGACGAAAACAATGATGGAAATGTGACAAAAAAGTGAGAAAACATTGACATAAAAGTGACGAATAATTGATGAAAAAGTGGCAAAAATGTCACAAAAATGTTACAAAATGTGACAAAAAAATGACAAAAATTTGATGAAAAATTGTCGAAAAAATTACAAAAATGTGAGTAAAAAATTGACGAAAAATTACCCGAAAAAATGACAAAAATGTTACAAAAATGAAACAAAAAAACTACAAAAATGTGATAAAAAATTGACAAAATTTGGCAAAAAAAATTACAAAAATGTGATAAAAATGGACAAAAAAATTACCAAAAATTGACAAAAATTGACAAAAATTGACAAAAAATTACAACAAATTACAAAAAAATGGCAAAAAATGACAAAAAAAATGACAAAAATGTTAAAAAATTACAAAAAAAAACTACAAAAAATTGACAAAAAAATGGCAAAAAAAAATGTGACAAAAAAAATGACCAAAATGTGAAAAAATGGACAAAAAATGGACAAAAAATGGACAAAAAAATGACCAAAAAAAATGACCAAAAAAATGACAATAAAGTGACAAAAATGAGTTGAATTCCCAACAAAAAAATGACAGAAAAAAAATCTGATGACGTGAGGAAAAAGACCAGAGCTTTTTTTAAAGGCAACAAATAATCGTTTGAATAATCGTGATTTCAATTATGACAAAAATAATCGTGATCATTACTTTTTCAATAATCGAGCCGCCCTAATTTCATCCTTATTTCAGGTCATTTTCTTTGCCAATGGGGTAAGAAAATTGGTCTCGTCTCATTGGCAATTTTACTTTCTTATTTCAAGCGAGATTTACCCTAGAACTGGTCTGAAATGTCCTCAAACAAGCAAAGTAAACTTGATCCGATCAGGAAAAGTGTCTAAATGAATGAAAACCGCTCAAAACAAGAAACATTTCCTCAATTCAAGTCATTTAAGACAAAGACCAGGACTGAACGACACAGACTAAGCTTCATATCTCGATGTCGATGTAACTGTGGGCTAGAGCTCAGTTTTATTAATTTAATCTATGTGGTTCATGTCTGTCTTTTTAGATTTAAACATTGTGAATGTTCATGTGTCGATCATTTTCAGCCCAAAGATATTGAAATGTAAATGTTTTTATCTGTGTTATTTCGCTGAGAAGGTAAGTGAGCTTAACCTCTTCACCCCCACCTGAACCGACTTTACCCAAATCTAAAAGCTTCGTGAAAAAAGTGACAAAAGGGGGAGACAAAAATAAAAGAATAACAAGGAAAAAAAACACACACAAAAATTACAAAAATGTGATTCAAAAAGTGAACGTGGAGAGAAGATGGAGCTGAATGTGGAGAGAAGATGGAGCTGAATGTGGAGAGAAGATGGAGCTGAATGTGGAGAGAAGATGGAGCTGAATGTGGAGCTGAATGTGGAGAGAAGAAGGAGCTGAATGTGGAGAGAAGATGGAGCTGAATGTGGAGAGAAGATGGAGCTGAATGTGGAGAGAAGAAGGAGCTGAATGTGGAGAGAAGATGGAGCTGAATGTGGAGAGAAGAAGGAGCTGAATGTGGAGAGAAGATGGAGCTGAATGTGGAACTGAATGTGGAGAGAAGATGGAGCTGAATGTGGAGAGAAGAAGGAGCTGAATGTGGAGAGAAGATGGAGCTGAATGTGGAGAGAAGAAGGAGCTGAACGTGGAGAGAAGATGGAGCTGAACGTGGAGAGAAGATGGAGCTGAACGTGGAGAGAAGATGGAGCTGAACGTGGAGAGAAGAAGGAGCTGAATGTGGAGAGAAGATGGAGCTGAATGTGGAGCTGAATGTGGAGAGAAGATGGAGCTGAATGTAGAGAGAAGATGGAGCTGAATGTGGAGCTGAATGTGGAGCTGAATGTGGAGAGAAGATGGAGCTGAACGTGGAGAGAAGATGGAGCTGAACGTGGAGAGAAGATGGAGCTGAATGTGGAGAGAAGATGGAGCTGAATGTAGAGAGAAGAAGGAGCTGAATGTGGAGAGAAGATGGAGCTGAATGTAGAGAGAAGATGGAGCTGAACGTGGAGAGAAGATGGAGCTGAACGTGGAGAGAAGAAGGAGCTGAACGTGGAGAGAAGATGGAGCTGAATGTGGAGCTGAATGTGGAGAGAAGAAGGAGCTGAATGTGGAGCTGAATGTGGAGAGAAGATGGAGCTGAATGTAGAGAGAAGATGGAGCTGAACGTGGAGAGAAGATGGAGCTGAACGTGGAGAGAAGAAGGAGCTGAACGTGGAGAGAAGATGGAGCTGAATGTGGAGCTGAATGTGGAGAGAAGAAGGAGCTGAATGTGGAGAGAAGATGGAGCTGAATGTGGAGAGAAGATGGAGCTGAATGTGGAACTGAATGTGGAGAGAAGATGGAGCTGAATGTGGAGAGAAGAAGGAGCTGAATGTGGAGAGAAGATGGAGCTGAATGTGGAGAGAAGAAGGAGCTGAACGTGGAGAGAAGATGGAGCTGAACGTGGAGAGAAGATGGAGCTGAACGTGGAGAGAAGAAGGAGCTGAATGTGGAGAGAAGATGGAGCTGAATGTGGAGAGAAGAAGGAGCTGAACGTGGAGAGAAGATGGAGCTGAACGTGGAGAGAAGATGGAGCTGAACGTGGAGAGAAGAAGGAGCTGAATGTGGAGAGAAGATGGAGCTGAATGTGGAGCTGAATGTGGAGAGAAGATGGAGCTGAATGTAGAGAGAAGATGGAGCTGAATGTGGAGCTGAATGTGGAGCTGAATGTGGAGAGAAGATGGAGCTGAACGTGGAGAGAAGATGGAGCTGAACGTGGAGAGAAGATGGAGCTGAATGTGGAGAGAAGATGGAGCTGAATGTAGAGAGAAGAAGGAGCTGAATGTGGAGAGAAGATGGAGCTGAATGTAGAGAGAAGATGGAGCTGAACGTGGAGAGAAGATGGAGCTGAACGTGGAGAGAAGAAGGAGCTGAACGTGGAGAGAAGATGGAGCTGAATGTGGAGCTGAATGTGGAGAGAAGAAGGAGCTGAATGTGGAGAGAAGAAGGAGCTGAATGTGGAGAGAAGATGGAGCTGAATGTGGAGCTGAATGTGGAGCTGAATGTGGAGAGAAGAAGGAGCTGAATGTGGAGAGAAGAAGGAGCTGAATGTGGAGAGAAGATGGAGCTGAATGTGGAGCTGAATGTGGAGCTGAATGTGGAGAGAAGAAGGAGCTGAATTTGGAGAGAAGATGGAGCTGAATGTGGAGAGAAGATGGAGCTGAATGTGGAGAGAAGATGGAGCTGAACGTGGAGAGAAGATGGAGCTGAACGTGGAGAGAAGATGGAGCTGAACGTGGAGCTGAACATAAAGCTGAATGTGGAGCTGAACGTGGAGCTGAACGTGGATCTCTGAGCTCTGCCCTGAAATGTGAAGCATCCGTGAGGCTGTGAGTGGAATAATCGGCCTAAGTTTAGCCGCACACGCCCATGAAACACTAGCCCCGACACATGTGGGGCAACAGGAGTTCAATTCACCCAGTCATGGTGAGGGGGGGGGGGGGGGGGGTGAGGTGACGAGGGGGGGGGTCTGTGGTTAGGGAAGGGCAGAGAGAAACCACGTCACATTCGTAACACAGAAAGGCTGCATTTCATCAAACAGAGGAAAGAGAATCGGACAAAACGGGAAACTTTTCACCAAAACAAACACAGAACTGTTTCAGAGCTTCATCCTGGTGTTTTCCAGGAACAGTAAAGATCAGAGGGGGCGGAGTTTACGTCGTGGAGTTTCATCTCCTCAACAACCTCAACATTATGGCCAAAAGTAAAGAACTAAAGTTTAACCTCAGTGGTTCCCGAGTGTCAGGGCTTTGGAACCACCATCACCTCGGACGACGAGCCCAGGACACAAATAAAACTGTCGTATAAATATTGTATTTTCCACAAGTTTTTGTTGAACAAGCCGTAGATTTCCAAATAAGACTGAGATGAAAACATTCACTTTAACAGACACCGTTATTAACCTCTTAACTCCCGCCTGAACCCAGAGGATCTTTCTCCTCACGTCAGATTTTTTTTCCATCATTTTTTGTTGGGTATTCAACTCATTTTTGTAACTTTTCTGTCATTTTTTAAATCAAATTTTTGTCATTTTTTGGTAAATTTTTTATCACATTTTTGTAATTTTTTGTGTAATTTTTTCGTCAATTTTTTTAATCACATTTTTATCATTTTTTCGTCATTTTTGCCACTTTTTCATACATTTTTCGTCACTTTTTGTCAATGTTTTCTCACTTTTTTTGTCACATTTCCATCATTGTTTTCGTCTCAGTTCTGTTGATATTTCCACACCTTTTTTCCAGAAGCTTTTGGATTGGGGTAAAGCTGGAGAAAAGGTGCTCGGTTCAGGTGGGAGTTACGGGGTTAATGTTTCTGTGCAGTTTCAGATGGAAAATATTGAATAAAAGTTTAGACTCGCGACCCACTTCAGGGTCCCGACCCCCCAGTGCAGAATCACTGTTTAACAATATGACCAAGTGTGATGTTTTTAAAATACTGACACTGTTCCTCACATTTTTACAGGTACCTGACTCTTATTTGCACAATAATGTTTCACATAATCATCTTGGGGGCCGGAGGTTCTGTGCTGCAGGGCCGGATTTGGCCCCCGGGCCTGACGTTGCCGACCCCGGTGCAGATTATGGAGCGATGTCATGATTTCGTTAGGAGCCGTTTGTGACTGAAGGAGCAGAGTTTGTTTAAATGAAGCGCGGCGTGTTTGAACTCAGAGAAGAGCGGCTTCATTAAAAATGCAACAAGACGAAGACGAGGACGAGGACGAGGACGAGGCCGAGGACGAGGACGAGGACGAGGACGAGGACGAGGCCGGACACAAACAGGCCGTGTTCAGTTAGAAACGTTCTTTACCTGGATCTAAAGAACCACACGCTGTGACGTCCTGAACGTTTATGGAACACATAGTTTACAACAGGACAGAGGAAAACATTCTGCCAACGGGTCAGCATTTCTTTCTTGCTAAGAATTCTTATTTCTAGAATATTTTTATCATCATAAAACAAGAAAGAAACACTAAATTTAAGCAAATAAATAACTAGAATTAAGCAAAATGTCCTCAGAAAATGGAATAATTAAAGGAAAACATTCTTATTTAGTGAGAAATTGTTGGATATGTTACTTAAATGTTGCTTGATTTAAGTAAAATGTTCTAAATGACACACATTTTTGAGCAAAATATTCTTGGTAAATGGTCTCAACTTATAAAGTGCTTTTCCACCTACATTAGGCTCAAAGCACTTCACAGCAAGGATCCACTCACCCATTCATGCTCTCATTCACACACCAATGTATGCAGACACTGGGGGGGCAATGTGGGTGAAGTGTCTTGCCCAAGGACACAACGACAATGTGCACTTTCAGGAGGTGGGATTCGAACCCCTGACCTTACGATCATGAGACGACCCGCTCTACCATCAGTGCCGCTGTCTTAATAAATACTAATATTTAAGGTACATTTAAGGGACCCGTCTCCATGATGTGGAGCCATGGGGGGAACATGCTCCACACAGAAAGGCCCCGTCCTGGTGGGAATCGAACCCGGGACCTTCGAGCTGTGAAGCTGAGGCTCTAACCGCTGTGCCACCGAGCCGCCCACTTTAAAGAATGGAATGTATTATCTCTCTGTGAGAAGCAGTTCTTACATTAAGAGTTGTTGTTGATCTTAGTTTTTCTTTGTCTAAAACTGAAGAAAATTCAAAAAGTTTTTCTTTCTTGTTACGAGAAAAATCAGCATTTTTTCAGCAAATTTATCTGAACAAGAAATGGCAGGATTTTATTTCCTAAAACAAGATTTTTTTCCTCAAGAAAACTTTGCTCCACAAAACATTATTACTTTTTAGGGAAAAAATAAGAACTTATTTCTTAAAGTAAGATAAACCTTTAAGACATTTGTTACTTGCTTAGAATCCACTTTTTGCAGTGCATCAAGACCTTTACGGCCCCTCTAGACCCGCCCCTGTTAGTCATGTATTCGGGGAACTCATTACTTTTGTAAAACTGCACAGATCTCCTTGTAGGACGTGAAGGATCTGAAAGTGTCTCCCCCTAAACACTATAAAGTTTTCCTTTATGTTCTGTTCATAGTTTCCCATTGAACCTCTGACCGCCCGCCTGAACCAAATGCCTTCTGTCCTCTTTGGCCGTTATATAGGCCTGTGTAGCACCTCATTTGAAAGCTAAGACCCACAAAACTGATCTTTTTCCTTGCGTTGTTGCCGTGTTGTGTCACCTTTTGTATGTTTTTTTTTTTCTTTTCTTTTTTTTCCATTTTTGTTGAATTTTTGTCACTTTTTTGTCGCGTTTACATCCTTGTTTTCTAATTTTTTGTGGCTGTTTTTGTGCTTTTTTCCCCCCAAGAAACTTTTTGATTCGGGTAAAAGCCAAACCGGGGGAAATGGGATCCGTTCAGGTGGGAGTTAAGAGGTTAAGTTTTCCTTTATGTTCTGTTCACTGTTACATGTTTCCCAATAATCACAGTGAACAGATTATAAACAACACAGCTTCTCTCTCCTCAAACCTGCACCACTTACAAAGACATGCTGGATATAATAACACATAACACCCCCACTTTAGCACAGTTTGTCCCACACTTCACCCAGCTGTTCCCACATCACAACAACCCAGAAGCCTCGCGACAAAACCCGCTCCCAAACTCGGCCAACTCTCCTCCCTCTCCCTCCCGGAGCCTGGAGATGCTAAGCTACCGCGGCTAGTCCCTGTTCACCCATCTGAGGACACGCACCCCCCCTCCCCTCCCCACACAGTTTGCACTCCGCGGTCTGCGCTCGCCCCCAAACCCGCATTTCACCTCCTCAGATCTGCGTCAAAATCAACCAAACAACTTCCCAGAGCGCGGCGCGTCCGCAAGGAAACTCCGCGGCTTCCCAGAACTGTCCAGGCTGCAGCCACAATGGCGGTGTGTGCGTGTGCGTGTGTGTACGTGTGTGTGTGTGTGTGTGTGCGCGGAGCAGCACAACGCCACCAGTTGCACAAAACATCAGAAAAGAGCTCATAATATAAGGGAATATGAGTTTAAGTGAAGGCGGACGGCGCGTGCGGAGAGCTCTGCGCGTAAAAGTGCAGCGTTTTGGAGATCACTTGGCAACTTTGCGCCATATTGAGCGCAGCACAACAAACCGCAGCTGCTGGAAACCGCTAAGAGAGGGAACCACGGCCGAGGAGAAGGAGTTAAAGCGGTCGGGACGGTTCTGGAGGCAGCTTTACGCACAGAAGTTACGTCTTTCGCGATGACTTGACAACTTTGCGCCACGTCCGAGCTGCCCCCGCGCACAAAAGGAGAAACAAAGTAGCCCCTTCTCCTCCTCCGCGACCCGCAGCGGTTCTCCCGGTTCTCCTTCCCCCCCCCTTCAGTCCTTACCTTTGCGATGGCTTTCCGGTAGCGCATGGCCGCCTGTTGGATCAGAGTGTGCACGCGGATGTTCCCGTCGCCGCACGGAACCACGACGCGGGTCCGGCCGAAGCACACGGTGACTTTCATGGCTTCCCACTCTTCGCCTGCTTCTTCCCGACCGCGCCGCCGCCTGCACCGGGGGTAAAATCCAAGCCGAGAACCAGCGCCAGCATCGGGGTAGAGCTGCCCGTGCTGCCTCGCTGCTCCGGTGGGGGGGGTCAGCGCCGCGCCTGGTTCTGCCCGCCGGAGCGCATTGTGTCGGGTTGTTTTCTGGTGACCACCTGTTTGGTTCGGGTTTAGCCTCTGTGTCGCTCTCCCCAATCCCTTCGCCCTCGCGTCGGTCACGTGCTGCGTTCAGGGGCCGCTCGGGATCCGGGGCTTCGGTGGTTTCAAAAATCCAGCAAAAAAGTGACAAAAATCCAGAAAAAAAGACAAAAATACAGCAAAAAAAAGACAAAAATCCAGCAAAAAATGACAAAAATCCAGCAAAAAATGACAAAAATCCAGCAAAAAATGACAAAAATCCAGCAAAAAAAAAGACAAAAATCCAGCAAAAAAATGACAAAAATTCAGCAAAAAAATGACAAAAATTCAGCAAAAAAATGACAAAAATACATTGTCATTTTTGTCACATTTTTTGTCATTTTTTGTCACATTTTTTGTCATTTTTTGTCAATTTTTTGTCATTTTTTGTCCATTTTTTGTCATTTTTTTTCTGGATTTTTGTCACGTTTTTGTCATTTTTTTGTCAATTTTTTTGTCAATTTTTTGTCATTTTTTGTCACATTTTTGTCATTTTTTTTTCTGGATTTTTGTCATTTTTTTGTCAAATTTTGGTCATTTTTTGTCACTTTTTTGTCATTTTTTGTCACGTTTTTGTCATTTTTTTGTCACATTTTTTGTCAATTTGTTGTAATTTTTTGTCACGTTTTTGTCATTTTTTTTGTCACATTTTTTGTCATTTTTTGTCAAATTTTTGTCATTTTTTGTCACATTTTTTGTCACATTTTTGTCATTTTTTGTCACATTTTTTGTCACATTTTTTGTCAAATTATTGTCATTTTTTGTCACATTATTGTCATTTTTTGTCACATTTTTGTCATTTTTTTTGTTTTCTGGTGACCACCTGTTTGGTTCGGGTTTAGCCTCTGTGTCGCTCTCCCCAATCCCTTCGCCCTCGCGTCGGTCACGTGCTGCGTTCAGGGGCCGCTCGGGATCCGGGGCTTCGGTGGTTTCTTCGCGCAGAGACGGGGATGTTTGTCGGGGTAAAGTTGTGGTGAAGCGGAGGAGAAGCGGTGATAAAAGCTGGTCAGAGAGTTCTGTGGTGGGAAAAGGAGAACTGTGTCGGTGAGGGGGAAAAGTCCCAGTTTGTTTTAACGCATCATGAGGTTGTGAGACGCCCCCTAGTGGACAAACTGATATTATTATTTAACCTCTTGACTCCCACCTGAACATGTTTCCTCCTGTTCTCCAAAGTCTCCAAATCTAAAAGCTTCTTCAAAATGGCGACAAAAAACGAGAAGAAAATGAGGATGTAAACAGAACAAAAAAGACAAAAATCCAGCAAAAAAAGACAAAAATCCAGCAAAAAAATGACAAAAATGTGACAAAAAATGACACAAATTTGACGAAAAAGTGACAAAAAATGTGACAAAAAAATGACAAAAATTTGACCAAAAAATGACAAAAATCCAGAAAAAAAAATGACAAAAATTTGACAAAAAATGACAAAAATTGACAAAAATTGACAAAAAATGACTAAAAATGTGACAAAAAAGACAATGTATTTTTGTCATTTTTTTTTGCTGGATTTTTGTCTTTTTTTTGTCTTTTTTTTTGTCAAATTTTTTGTCACTTTTTCGTCAATTTTTTGTCATTTTTTTGTCACTTTTTCGTCAAATTATTCGCATTTTTTTGGTCAAATTCTCATCAGTTTTTCGTCCTTTTTTTTCGCATTTTTTTGTAAATTTTTTCTCACTTTTTTGTCCATTTTTGTCACATTTTTGTTGAATTTTTGTCACATTTTTGGTTTTTTTTGTTGAATTTTTGTCACATTTTTGTTGAATTTTTGTTTTGTTTTTTGTTGAAATTTTGTCACATTTTTGTTGAATTTGTGTTATATGTTTTGTTGAATTTTTGTCACATTTTTGTTATTTTTTTGTTGAATTTTTGTCACATTTTTGTTATTTTTTTGTTGAATTTTTGTCACATTTTTGTTGAATTTGTGTTATTTTTTGTTAAATTTTTGTCACATTTTTGTTGAATTTTTGTCGCGTCTACATCCTTGTTTTCTTCTCATTTTTTGTGGCTGTTTTGGTGCTTTTTGATTAGGGTAAAGCCAACCTGGAGAAAATAGGATCCGTTCAGGTGGGAGTTAAGAGGTTAAAGTCGCTGCATGTTTTGTCTGATTGTTTTGTCTCAAAGCCAAATGACTGAAAGAAGGAGTTTCCTTTACAGGTCCGTCACTCATGTACTTGTACTTTTATCAGAGGAATATTTGAACATCATTTCCACACTGGGATAAAGGTCCTGAGAAACAACACAAATGTAACATGAACAATGTTTACGTAATTGTGAATAAATAAACACGACTTCCCTTTTCCCTGAAGAGCAGTTGAGTCCACACTGACCCCTGGTGGCCGTGGGTGGGAACTACAGCAGATTTCGTAAGTATTTAAAAGCGACAAGGACGCGGTGACAAAGTAGTTCCGATCACTTTTGTAGGTCTTAGCTTTCAAATGAGGCCTTACACTGTTCTTCTCCAGATCGATGGCGTCTTAGATAATGTGAGACTTAATAAAATATATGTCAAAAAGAACCAGTGTTTTGAACGGCTCTTTAACCTCTTAACTCCCGCCTGAACCGAGAGGATCTTTTTCCTCACGTCAGATTTTTTTTCCATCATTTTTTTGTTGGGCGTTCAACTCATTTTTGTCATTTTTTTGTCATTTTTATAATCAAATTTTAGTATTTTTTTTGTTAGAATTTATCAAATTTTAGTCCTTTTGTCCGTCATTTTTATAATCCAATTTTTGTCATTTTTTGTCACATTTTTTGTAATTTTTTTGTAATTTTTTTGTCAAATTTTTATCACATTTTTGTAAAAAAAAATGTGTCATTTTTGTCACGTTTTTTGTCACATTTTTAGTCAAATTTTTGTCATCTTTTGTCAATTTTTGGTCAATTTTTTTCACGTTTTTGTCATTTTTTTTTGTCACATTTTTTGTCACTTTTTCATCAATTTTTTGTCATTTTTTGTCAAATTTTTATCACATTTTTTTTGTAATTTTTTGTAATTTTTGTCACATTTTTGTCATTTTTTTGTCAAATTTTTATCACTTTTTTTTTAATTTTTTGTCATTTTTGTGACATTTTTGCCACTTTTTCATCAATTTTTCGTGACTTTTTTGTCACATTTCCATCATTGTTTTCGTCTCAGTTTTGTTGCTATTTTCTCACCTTTTTTCCAGAAGCTTTTGGATTGGGGTAAAGCCAAACTGGAGAAAATGTGCTCGGTTCAGGTGGGAGTTAAGGGGTTAAATGACTCCAGTAAAGAGCCGTAAATCCCACACAATATATTGTGTATATTTCCTTTAATTATGCAGAATACATAAGTACATTTCAACTGCAAAAAAAGATAAATAACAAAGTCAAGTTGTAAGAATTATTTACATTTTCACAGTGTTTCTGTCAGCTTCACCGTTTACTCGAATACTTTCCCCCAGTACTTATTACTCTTACTTGAGTAGTTATTTGGGTCAAGATTTTCCCTCTATACAAGTTTAACCAATTCACCACCACCTGAACCGAGCACATTTTCTCCAGTCTGGCTTTACCCAAATCTAAAAGCTTCTTGAAAAAAAAGTGTCAAAATAGCAAAACAAAAACTTGATGAAAACGCGTTTTGTAGGTCTTAGCTTTCAAATGAGGCGTTACTCTGGCCTATAGGCTGTTATTATTATGGTAAAGCCATTTGCTGGTTAACCTCTTAACTCCCGCCTGAAACGTCATCAGATTTTTTTTCCATCATTTTTTTGTTGGGTATTCAACTCATTTTTGAAACTTTTTCCGTCCATTTTTTTGTCACATTTTCGTCATTTTTTGTCGCATTTTTTGTCGCATTTTTTGTAATTTTTTTTTGTCCATTTTTTGTCAGTTTTTTGGTCACATTTTTGTAATTTTTTTTCACATTTTTGTCATTTTTTTGTCACATTTTTGTCATTTTTTCGTCAATTTTTTGTAATTTTTTTTGTCAATTTTTTGTCAGTTTTTTGTCACATTTTTGTCATTTTTTTGTCACATTTTTGTCACTTTTTTGTCCATTTTTTGTCACATTTTCGTCATTTTTTTTTCACATTTTTGTAATTTTTTCGTCCACTTTTGTCACATTTTCTTGGTCATTTTTGTAATTTTTTTGTCCATTTTTTGTCACATTTTCGTCATTTTTTTAGTCACATTTTTGTCAATTTTTTGTACTTTTTTTTGGTCACATTTTTGTAATTTGTTTTGTCAATTTCTTGTCACATTTTTGCCACTTTTTCATCCACTTTTCGTCACTTTTTGTCAATGTTTTCTCACTTTTTTGTCACATTTCCATCATTGTTTTCGTCTCAGTTCTGTCGCCATTTTCTCACCTTTTTTCCAGAAGCTTTTGGATTGGGGTAAAGCCAAACTGGAGAAAATGTGCTCGGTTCAGGTGGGAGTTAAGGGGTGAAAAACACCCCCTCCCGCGAGTACTGCAGTTCTCCGGCCGCTCACACGTCGTTCCCTGAGTCACCAGCAGGTGTCGTCGTTTCGCTCCTGAGTCTGAGCCTGAGCCGCAGATCCAAAAGCAGAGACTCCAGACGTCACCGCGGAGTCCGGAGCCGGTTCTGCGTCACTGAAGGTTCATCTTCCTCCAGAGCTGGACCTCACAGAATCAGGCTGACAAACATGGGAAACATGGAGAATAAACGCCTCACGGTTATTAATAGTTCGCTTCTGGACACCTACGTCATCAGCTCTGACGTAAGCGAGCGGCAAGTCCTCGTGCGTCAAAGTTGTGCTTAAAAATAATAATCCAAAAGTTTCATTTCCAGAGAAAGGACAGAGAGGAGCTCAGTTACAGTTACAGCATGTACTTGAGTAAATTATAATGAAGTGTGTTTCTTACTTGAGCAAAAATAAGTTATTTTTTCCTCTGTGAGTAAATATTTAACCCCTTAACGCCCGCCTTGACCACGTGCGTTTCCACCATCTCGGCTTTAACCCCTTAACTCCCACCGGAACCGAGCACATTTTGTCCAGCTTTAACCCAATCCAAAAGCTTCTGGAAAAAAGGTGTGAAAATAGCAACAAAACTGAGACGAAAACAAGGATGAAAATGTGAAGAAAGTGAGAAAAAATTGACGGAAAAGGGACAAAAAACGGACAAAAAAATGTCAAAAATGGACAAAAAAGTGATAAGAATTTGACCAAATAATGTGAAAAAATTGACAAAAAATGGAGAATAAATGGACGAAAAAGTGATACAAATTTGACAAAAAAATGTGAAAAAAATTTACAAAAAAATGTCAAAAATGTACAAAAAAGTGATATGAATTTGACCAAATAATGTGAAAAAATTGACAAAAAATGACAAAAAATGGAGAATAAATGGACGAAAAAGTGATAAAAATTTGACAAAAAAATGTGAAAAAATGTAACAAAAAATGACAAAAAATTGAGAAAAATTTGATGAAAAATGTACAAAAAAGTGATAAGAATTTGACCAAATAATGTGAAAAAATGGACAAAAAATGACAAAAAATGGAGAATAAATGGACGAAAAAGTGATAAAAATTTGACAAAAAAAATGTGAAAAAAATGTACAAAAAAAAATGTCAAAAATGGACAAAAAAGTGATAAGAATTTGACCAAATAATGTGAAAAAATTGACAAAAAATGACAAAAAATTGAGAATAAATGGACGAAAAAGTGATAAAAATTTGACAAAAAAAATGTGAAAAAATGTAGCAAAAAATGTCAAAAATGTACAAAAAATGACAAAAAATTTAGAAAAATTTGATGAAAAATGTACAAAAAAGTGATAAGAATTTGACAAAAAAAATGTGAAAAAAATGTACAAAAAAATGTCAAAAATGGACAAAAAAGTGATAAGAATTTGACCAAATAATGTGAAAAAATTGACAAAAAATGACAAAAAATGGAGAATAAATGGACGAAAAAGTGATAAAAATTGGACAAAAAAATGTGAAAAAATGTAACAAAAAATGTCAAAAATGGACAAAAAATGACAAAAAATTTAGAAATATTTGATGAAAAATGTACAAAAAAGTGATAAGAATTTGACCAAATAATGTGAAAAAATGGACAAAAAATGACAAAAAATGGAGAATAAATGGACGAAAAAGTGAAAAAATTTGACAAAAAAATGTGAAAAAATGTAACAAAAAATGTCAAAAAAATTTAGAAAAATTTGATGAAAAATGTACAAAAAAGTGATAAGAATTTGACAAAAAAAATGTGAAAAAAATGTACAAAAAAATGTCAAAAATGGACGAAAAAATTACTTGAGTAATTTATAATGAACTATGTTTCTTACTTGAGTAATAATAATAGTTAGGGTGAATGTGGGTAAAGTGGGACAATGGATACAATGAGACACTTAACTTTAATCATAATTATTTTTTTAATGTGTCATATTTTATTACTAAAAATACAAACACACCCGATAATTAGAAAGTGCAGGATAAGAAAATAAAGGTTCTGTGGATAAAACTTCACTTCATATGTGGTGGCAAACCATAATCTACCCCCAAGTAGTAAAAAAGCGGAGGTGTGTCCAATGACAAAGCATTTGGGGATTTAGGATCTTAAGGTTATAACTTTTTAAAACTAACACACATGCAGATTGTTGTTGATAAATTAAGGGAACGCATCTGCAAACAAAACATCTCAAAATCACATGTTTATTCTTTATACTTTTATTTTTGTAAGAGATTTTATCACTGTCCCACTTTTTGCTATTGGTAAATTGTGTATTTTTGTGGAAAATCCTGGGTGTTCTGTGTTTCTTTTATTTACACATCTTCAAATTAGATCAATCTAACTCTATATTTCTTGTTTTGCTCAAGTTTTCTGATGAGCACATTTCTGATTGAAGTTTTAAAGCAGTACTAAGTAACTCTTCCCCCTAGAGGCCATAAGCACAACTGCAGGTGTAGCAGCAAGTTACGATTTTTTAACTTATTAATTGTCCTGGAGAGTAAATACTACGCTGACAGGAAAGGCAAAGGGAGAGAGGGTTACTGTGCATCCAATTATACAACGGAAGTATTTTTTTTCACTCAAACTTGGCTGTAAATACTGTTTAAAGTGACGTTAGCCCACAGTTAGCTTTGCCCGTTAGCATGTTGCTTCTTCTTCGTGATTCCATTAGTGTGTATTGGTGACTCCGGACCGGTGGCAGTCAAGTTGCAAACATGGTTTTCTGTCCAGAGACACCAGGGGGAGATGAAAGACCCTCCAATCATCCCATAAACACTTGTATTTCCCCCACAGGGACTACGGGGAGGATTTATTAAGGTAAATAAGTTACTTAGTGCTGCTTTAACTGTAGCTCTTGTTCATTATGAACTCTTTATCGCCGTTTAGCAACATTTCAACATGAAGTTGTTCTTTGAGGTTTCTAAGTTCTTTAATTGTAGATTTTTTTTTTTTAATATTGGATATATTCCTTTGCAAATCTTTAAAACATGTTTGTTCCTACTTCACCAATCAAAGGCGGCCTGAGTTCACAGTTTAACGTGTGTTTTTTGGGGCATGTCCTTCATATTATTCCTCACTCATTTATAAACCAAAGTAAATCTGATGAAGGCACTTTACAGTATTATTCTTCCATTGTCCTGTCACTCGTTTTCAGTTTATACCAAAGCTCCCGGTTAGATTTTCCACACTGGACATGTCTGACGGCACAGGCTGCACATCAGACACAGGTCCATGATGGGCCGATGTCTCACACAACAGTTATTACAACCACTCTCTGTTATTATTACTCATAACCTCTTCACATGTTCAGAAAAGTAGAAGCTACAATAATATTAAATGATTTTGAATACAAAAAATACCATGTTAATAGTGTCCCACTTTACCAATAGCACCTCGAAAAATGTACCATTGGACCAACCAGTGTTTGAGGCAAAATTATAACTTCTGTGTTAAACATTTGACTTTTTTTCCTCCACTGGTGTAAAATAGAATCTAAAGCTTCTTAAAAATATACAACATTAAAGACTTTAATTCCAAACCAAAAATGAGGTGGAAACTGAATTTTTTGAAAAAGTGTCCCACTTTACCCATATTCCTCCTACTTCTTCCTCTGTGAGTAAATCTTTAACCTTTTAACCCGTGCGTTTCCAGCTCAGCTTTAAACTGAACATAGTAACAGTGGAGAGCGGGTCTGACATGGGGAGAGTAATAACGCCAGCAGTTCCACCAATCAGGGAGAAGGTAGGAGTCACATGATCATATCAGAGTTTACCCACTTCCTCCTGATCCCACGTGTGATTGTCAACGTTGTGAACAGGTTCAGATTCTATAGAGAAACAAATGATCTTGAGGTAAGAAGAAAAATAGATGTGTGTAAATTAGAGTTTATATTATTGCACATGAAACAATATGATTTAGATTAGATTAAATTGTAGTTTCTCTGATCTCAAACCATTACACTTTTACAGAATCTCCAGACAGTGGAAAAGAAAGCCCGACAGATCAGCTGCAAAGGCTCATGGGATCTGCCGTGTAAAACTGAGCAGATCCTGTAAACACTGCAGGAGCTGAGAGACCAGGTCCAGGTCCAGGTCCAGGTCCAGGTCCAGGTCCAGGTCCAGGTCCAGGATCATCAGTGTCAGGAAGACGAGCTGGACTCTGAGTCTCGGACACAGACCGGTGTGATGGACTGACTCCACCTGAGGTTAAACATCTGACAGGTTAGAGAGAGACTCTGTTCTTTTATTTAACCCCTTAACTCCCACCTGAACCGAGCACATTTTCTCCAGTTTGGCTTTACCCCAATCCAAAAGCTTCTGGAGAAAAGCTGTGAAGATAGCAACAAAACTGAGACGGAAACAATGATGGAAATGTGACAAAAATTTGATGACAAAAATGACAAAAAAATGACAAAAAAATGACAAAAATTTGATTAAAAATTTGACAAAAAAATTACAAAAAATGACAAAAATTTGATTAAAAAAATGGACAAAAAAATGACAAAAAAATGACAAAAAATGACGAAAAAATGACAAAAATGTGATAAAAATATGACAAAAATTACAGAAAAATTGACAAAAATGACCAAAAAAAATGACAAAAATGTGATTAAAAAATGTTGAAAAAATGACAAAAATGTGACAAAAATTTTATAAAAAATTGACGAAAAAATGACAAAAATTTGATAAAAATGTGACGAAAAATGACAAAAAAGTTACAAAAATACCCAACGAAAAAAATGATGGAAATAAAATGTGATGACGTGAGGAAAAAGATCCTCTCGGTTCAGGCGGGAGTTAAGAGGTTAAATAAACGTGTATTTGAAGCAGGTCTCTGTTTTTATTTCTTTTGTTTAACTGTTACAGCTTACAACACGTCTTCTGATGAGGAAGCAGAGGTTGGGGACTCGGAGGAGAGCTCGCTGGGACAGTGCCCCTGGATGGGCAGACCGGGGGGGGGGGGGGTGGTCCCTCTCTTTAAGGAGGGGGGTCAGAGGGTCGGGATCACACTCCTCAGCCTCCCCGGTCAGGTCTACTCCAGGGCCTGGAGAGGACGATCCGGCCGATAGTCCGACCTTTAAAACAGATGGATGGATCTTACCCCAGCAGGTGTTACAGCCCCCCCTGTCGTGGGTCAGATGTAACAAAGCACCACCAGGTGTTCGAGGTCTGGGATTTTCTCAGAGGTTTGAAATGGTGCCAGTTTAGCTGAGGCAAAAAGTGTTAAAACCACACCCGCTCTACACGTGTGATATTCCTCAGTTACTGAAAAGTCATATATTTGTGTAAGAACAAAATACAGGAATATGTTAGTCATTACAATGTAAGTAACTTTAATTACAAGAGCATTTAACCTCTTACCACCCGCCAAAACCAAATGCACTCTCTCCTCTTCTCTTCACACCTCGTCACTTTTTATTTCCCTTATGTGTTTTTGTCACTTATTGTGCTTTGTCACTTTATTACTTTTTTGCTGCTCTTTTGTCACTTTTTTGTTGGATTTTTTTGTCATTTTTTCAGCTGGATTTTTTTCATTTTTTTGCTGTTTTTTTTTTTTCTTTCATTTTTTGCTGGATTTTTGTCACTTTTTTGTTGAGTTTTTGTCATTTTTGTCGCTTTTTTGGTCACTTTTAAGCGTTTTTTTGTGTGTTTACATCCTCATTTTCTTCTCGTTTTTTATCGCTGTTTGTAGAAGCTTTTAGATTTGGAGAATTTGGAGAAAACATGTTCAGGTGGGAGTTAAGAGGTTAAATATGAAAGAAAAATGCCAAAGGAAAAGGAAAACTCTGGCTGCACTTTTGCTCCGGGGATTTATTTTCAGTTTATATTTTACCAAAAGTAACTCAGAGAAACTCAGCTGCACTTTTGAAAACAGTAACATGTAAAACAAACATTACATTTTTAAAGCTGTAACTATAGAATATGCTAACATGTAACTTTCCCAACACTGACTGTCCGCGCGCACTCTGAGCAGTAGCGGTGTGAGCGCGCGCTCCCTGGACACAATATCCTCTTGTTTGTCTTCGAGCTGCGTCACAGCGGCTAAAAATACTCTCCCCCTCCCCCCTCCCTCCCCCCTCCCCACACTCCGGCTGCGCGTGTGCGCGCACGGAGAGCTCAAAGTGACCAAACCAGAGCCCAGCTCGCTTTATCATGTCCAGAACCCGGATATTCCAGGATTAAAGTGGGTCAGAGCAGGACCGAGCCACGAGGACACTTGTTGTTATCGCGAGGAGAGGAGCGTTTCTGCGCGTGCTGGGTCACATACACTTGTTGTTGTGGAGATACTTTTTCAACTTTACTTTTCCAAAAGCGCGTCATGTTACGTCACACCGGCTCCTGAACCGCCGCGCGCGCCCCATATACTTCCTATACTTCATGTACTTCCTATACTTCATGTACTTCATGTACTTCCCTCCCGTGGCTTCTTTTATCTCGCGTCGCTGCGCTCCGGTGACGTCGCGTTGATGTCAGCGAGTGCGTAACGGGGCTGTGACGCGCTGATCCACGGGCACGGGCAGGAGACGCGCTGCGGAGACGCGGACAGACGGAGCGGAGTGACTTTACTACTGCGACCCCCCCTCCGGAACACGGG
This sequence comes from Gobius niger, assembly GCF_951799975.1. Taxonomy (NCBI): domain Eukaryota; kingdom Metazoa; phylum Chordata; class Actinopteri; order Gobiiformes; family Gobiidae; genus Gobius; species Gobius niger. The sequence continues at coordinate 1,476,321 of NC_136859.1, forward strand.
ACAGCGGCAGGAGCGGCGGCGGCAGCGGGAGCAGCGGGAGCGGCGAGGCTGGATTATTGGAAACAGACGCACGGCATGGCGGTGACCGGGGACGAGACCGAGTCAGGTGAGGCCGTGACCGGGACTAAAGCCCGGTCTGTAACGGGCTCCGGCTTAGACCAGGGTCGGGATTTGTGGCGCGTGTGTGACGTAGATCAGAGAAGACTGAGAAGAGTTACAGGTGGTCCTCGAGCGTCAGGTGGTCGAAGTAACGCGAGAGTTACCCGGGCTTAGGACCGGCTCAGTGACTGTGGGGCTGAGCTGGACTGGCAGAGAGTTCCAAGTGTTTTACAATGGTTTTAACCTCTTAACCTCTTAACTCCCACCTGAACGGACCCCATTTTCTCCAGTTTGGCTTTACCCTAAACAAAAAGCTTCTTGGGGAAAAAAGCACCAAAACAGCCACAAAAAGTGAGAAGAAAATAAGGATGTAAACGCGACAATAAAGTGACATAAATTCAACAAAAAAAGACAAAAATTCAACAAAAAAAGTGACAAAAACTCAACAAAAAAAGTGACAAAAATTCTATAAAAATGTGACAAAAATTCAACAAAAAAGTGACAAAAATTCAACAAAAAAATGACAAAAATTCTATAAAAATGTGACAAAAATTCAACAAAAAAAAGACAAAAATTCAACAAAAAATGACAAAAATTCAACAAAAAATGTGAGAAAAATTCAACAAAAAATGACAAAAATTCAACAAAAAATGTGAGAAAAATTCAACAAAAAAGTGACAAAAATTCAACCAAAAAATGACTAAAATTCTATAAAAATGTGACAAAAATTCAACAAAAAAAGTGACAAAAAATCAACAAAAAATGTGACAAAAATTGTATAAAAATGTGACAAAAATTCAACAAAAAAATGAAAAAATTCAACAAAAAAAGACAAAAATTCAACAAAAAAAGTGACAAAAACTCAACAAAAAAAGTGACAAAAATTCTATAAAAATGTGACAAAAATTCAACAAAAAAGTGACAAAAATTCAACAAAAAAATGACAAAAATTCTATAAAAATGTGACAAAAATTCAACAAAAAAAAGACAAAAATTCAACAAAAAATGACAAAAATTCAACAAAAAATGTGAGAAAAATTCAACAAAAAATGACAAAAATTCAACAAAAAATGTGAGAAAAATTCAACAAAAAAGTGACAAAAATTCAACCAAAAAATGACTAAAATTCTATAAAAATGTGACAAAAATTCAACAAAAAAAGTGACAAAAAATCAACAAAAAATGTGACAAAAATTGTATAAAAATGTGACAAAAATTCAACAAAAAAATGAAAAAATTCAACAAAAAAAGACAAAAATTCAATAAAAATGTGACAAAAATGACAAAAAAAAACAACGGAAAAAAAACATACAAAAGGTGACACAACACAGCAACAACACGGGGAAAAGAATCAGTTTTGTGGGTCTTAGCTTTCAAATGAGGCGTTACACTGTGGCCTCCAGTCCAGAAGCTTTTAGATTTGGGTAAAACCGAGCTGGAGGTGTGATAATAAATAGTAAATAGTTGAGGACATGTCGATAATAATCCACTAAACAAGTTCACTACGTGCTGTTATTGGGTTGTTTTCATCATTATTTCAGCTTCATTTAATAAAATAAGTCAAACATTTTCTTTTATCTGGAACAAACGAAATGTTTCTTTGGTCACGGTTCGTCTGAA
>NC_136859.1:1478239-1605739 GCF_951799975.1 Gobius niger
GTGATAAACCCGCCGTCTCTCTGTCCCGCAGCGGCCACCGGAGACATCCCGGCCTACCAGCTGAGGGCGCCAAACCCCAGCCTGGCGCAGAGCCTGGTGATGGCCGCCTCGCCCAGCTCCCAGAATGCCTCAGGGCAGCACACCGAGGAGGTGAGCATGAAGAGGCAGGTGCGGCTGATGAAGAACAGGTGAGGCCCACACACACATAGACACACACGATCTTGTACTGCTATCTTAGTGAGGACACTCGTAGACATAATGTGTTATCCAGACTCTAACCCTGAACCCTAAACCCTTAATCCTAACCTTAACCCCAAACCTAACCCGAACCCTAACCCTAAAACCACATCTTGACCCTCAAGCAGTCCTTCAAATAAGTGAGGACCACCCAAAATGTCCGCACTTCACAAAAATGTCCTCACTCTGTTTGTTTAACCCCTTAACTCCCACCTGAATCGAGCACATTTTCTCCAGTTTGGCTTTACCCCAGTCCAAAAGCTTCTGGAAAAAAGCTGTGAAAATAGCAACAAAACGGAGACGAAACAATGATGGAAATGTGACAAAAAAGTGACGAAAAATTGATGAAAAAGTGACAAAAATGTCACAAGAAATTGACAAAAAATTTACGAAAAAAAGGACAAAAATGTGACAAAAAAAAGACAAAAATTGACAAAAATGTGATAAAAATGTGATTAAAAAATGGACAAAAAAATAATTAAAAAATGGACAAAAAAATGACAAAAAACCACAAAAAAATAATAAAAAATGGACAAAAAAATTACAAAAAAAATTGTCCAAAAAATTACAAAAATGTGATACAAATTTGACAAAAAAAGACCAAAATTTAATAAAAAATTGACACAAAAAAATTGACAAAAAAAAGGACAAATGTGACAAAAATGTGATAAAAAATTGACAAAAAAAATAATTTAAAAATTGACAAAAAAAATGACCAAAAAGTTCCAAAAATGAGTTGAACACCCAACAAAAAAATGATGACGTGAGGAACAAGATCCTCTCGGTTCAGGCGGGAGTTAAGAGGTTAAAAACTTGGTCCTCACAATGTCGTAATTACAAGAACACACACACATGGATCATTATCATCATAAATTATCGGCAGTGTGGGAATCAAACCCCCAGCCTTTGCATTGGAGTCGAGATCTGTAATGATCGGTTTGAATTTTGAATAAAATATTTTGTCATAATTTCAGTGACTAAAACGAGACTAAAGCTAAATTAAAATATGTGGACTCTCAAGCTTTGAATTGTTATTGTTATTGTTGTTATTTTTCGATACCGATCCCTGAACGATACTTTTTCCAATACTAAAATCGGGTTGATCTATGGGGAATAATTTGGGGGGGAAATTGGGGGAAATTATGGCAAAAATAATAAGGAAAAATGGCGGTAAATTCAGAAATAAATGGTGGGGAAATTGTAGAAAAATTGGGGGAAAACAGGGAAAATATTAGTGATAAAAAATGGCAAAAATGAGGAAAGAATGAAGGCAAAAAAATAAGGTAAAATGGGGCAAACATTCAGATTGTTTTATTTTATTTGAGCTGGTCGTGAACTGTTGCCGCTTCTTCACCTCTGACCTCGTTTCTCGCAGGGAGGCGGCGCGGGAATGTCGCCGGAAAAAGAAGGAATACGTGAAGTGTTTGGAGAACCGCGTGGCCGTGCTGGAAAACCAGAACAAGACTCTGATCGAGGAGCTGAAGGCGCTCAAGGACATTTACTGCCACAAAGCCGAGTGAAAACGAAAGCCGCGCGGAAACTGAACTCCGTGAAACCCTGAGGAAACTCGGCCCCCCCTTGTTTTAACCTGACCCACCGCGGCAGCCAATCAGAGCGCGGCGCGGACAGGAAGAGGAAGTGCAGCTGCTTCCTGTGCACAGATCTGGAACGAGGCACCAGCGGCAAATCTCTCCGAAACTATCCACACAAAACTACACATGAGGAGAATCACCAGGGATTTCAGATTTATTTAAAGGGGGGGTATTATGCAAAATGGACTTTTCCAAGCTTTACATCATGTTATTATGTCATTCCCTCATTAAAAACATGCCTGAAGTGTTGCCTTGGCACATTCACGTATTTCTGAGTAATCTGTAAAAACTCTGATGGCGGCCATTTTAGGGATAGGTTTGCCTGAGTCCTCCTAGGAACGCCCCCACCTCCTGGAGACGCCTCCGAGCTTTGGTCACCAGCCGAGTAACCAACCACTGCTCCTCAGCAGAACCCCCTCCCCACTGATGCCACAGACAGCGTGTGGAGGGGGCGTGTCTAAAGGCTCAGAGGTTCTTAACCCCTTAACTCCCGCCTGAACCGAGCACATTTTCTCCAGTTTGGCTTTACCCCAATCCAAAAGCTTCTGGAAAAAAGGTGTGAAAATAGCGACAAAACTGAGACGAAAACAATGATGGAAATGTCACAAAAAAGTCACAAGAAATTGACAAAAATGTGTCGAAAAAATGACAAAAATTTGATGAAAAATTGACCAAAAATTGACAAAAAAATGACAAAACAAAATGAAAAAAAAATTACAAAAATGTGATAAAAATTTGACAAGAAAGTTACAAAAAATTGACGAAAATGTGTCAAAAATATAATTAAAAAATGTGATAAAAAAGTGACAAAAAATGACAAAAATGTGACAAAAATGTGATGAAAAATTGATACAAATCTGACAAAAAATTTAGGAAAAATTTGACAAAAAATGGACGAATAAAATGACAAAAAAATGACAAAAAAGTTACAAAAATGTGTCAAAAATGTGATAAAAAATGTGATAAAAATTGACAAAAAATGACAAAAATGTGACAAAAATTTGACGAAAAAATGACAAAAAATTGACAAAAAATGGACCAAAAATGGACCAAAAAAAGACAAAAAAAATGACAAGAAAGTTACAAAAATTTGACGAAAATGTGTCAAAAATGTGATAAAAAAATATGATAAAAATTGTCAAAAAATGACAAAAATTTGACAAAAATTTGATTAAAAAATGACAAAAAATGACAAAAAAAAAATGACAAAAAAGTTACAAAAATGAGTTGAATACCCAACAAAAAAGTGATGGAAAAAAAATCTGATAACGTGAGGAAAAAGATCACTCGGTTCAGGCGGGAGTTAAGAGGTTCTTAAAGACATTCACGACAGCCATTTTGAGAGAGCAGTTTTATACAAGGCAGTTATTCTGATTTATTTACAGACCAACAGAAGGTTTGCTCATCATTGTAGTGTGATATAGACTATGTGACTGACAAAAGCATAACACCCCCTCTTTAAGCTAAAGCAGGACACTGTAACCGATCTATGTCTGACTCTGTGGAATTTAAATATGCACTAATCTGTGTGAGCTTTAAGACGGCACTTTGTGATTGTAAAGATCATGTCCTGCATGTTTGATTTCCATGTTCTCCTTCAGTGGTTTCCTAAAGCTCACGTGTACAGGTCTGAGAACATAACATACAACTACATCATGCAGCATAGATTATACTTACCAGGTGAGAGCTTTTACAACATAATGACTCAGATTAGAGCTACTTTCAGACCAAAGACAGTTCACAGCAAACACAGGCCAGTCGTTAGGGATTCTTCAAGGTTTAGAATATCTGTAATACAATAAATGCTTGTTATTTGCTTATATTTATGGGGTAAAAAGGTCATTTAAGTTTCCCTGAGCTGCTTTTCCTTCTGAAATCCTGGGCCTAGAGTTTTATAGATTAAAGCACAACACAGTGGGGCGAGCCGAATGTAAAGTCAATATTCTTTAAGAGGTTTCTGAGTGTTTCTAAATGTAGCTGAATGAGAAAACGCTGGTTTGTTTGTGAGGCATAAACGTCATATTTAGGGCTGGACGCCGTTACATATCGCTGCTTTAACGATACTTGGCTTCCGATACCTTTACTCACATATTTGTCGACTAAAACCAGGAAACAGAACAATAACGTGTGGAAGATCAGGTTCATCTCCAATGTCAAGAAATGTGTGAAAATGTGGAAAATTGTGGCAACATTAAGGAAAAAATGGGAAAAAATGCAGGCAAAAGTGGGGGGAATCCCTTCCTTTAACGCTCCTCAACTAGTTCCTGCTTTCAATTCCGGTAGTACCTAAACTGTTTTCCTGATGTCAGGCTGGCGTTGATTAAAGGGATATTTCAGGATTTTTGAAACAGGGCCTCATTTCTTAGTTATCCAGAGTGTTGCTGATTTCTGTTTTTTTGTGTGTAATTCATGCAGTTCTTATGTTTGAAGAGTCTTGTGGCGCTAGGCTAGTGCTAGGCTAGTGCATGTCTATGGTATCAGCTAGCCTGCATTAAAAACAGTGTGACCCGCTCCACAGAGCACCTGAGGCAAATCACTTATAACACCAGACTAACCATATAAATGTCTGTGTCCATAGAATAATGTTTGGAATATAACTGACCTGCATCACATGAAAGATCGCATTTTGAGGGACTATTTTCTCGCAGATCACTCCGCCGCTGCGTAGCTTATACAACCACGAAGCACAAAGGCATTTTAACCCCTTAACTCCCGCCTGAACCGAGCACATTTTCTCCAGTTTGGCTTCACCCCAGTCCAAAAGCTTCTGGAAAAAAGCTGTGAAAATAGCAACAAAAGTGAGACGAAAACAATGATGGAAATGTGACAAAAAAGTGACGAAAAAATGATGAAAAAGTTTCAAAAATGTCATAAAAATGTCACAAGGAATTGACAAAAAATGGTCGAAAAAATGGACGAAAAAATGACAAAAATGTGACAAAAATGAGTTGAATACCCAACAAAAAATTGATGAAAAAATAATCTGATGACGTGAAGGAAAAAGATCCTCTCGGTTCAGGCGGGAGTTAAGAGGTTAAATGCAAAATGGTTAATATTACTCTATCGACACAGACATTTATATGGTTAGTGATTTGCCTCAGGTGCTCTGTGGAGCGAGTCAGACTGAAATGTGCTAGCCTAGCACTAGCCTAGCGCCACGAAACTCTTCAAACATAAGAACTGCGTGAATTACAAAAAAAATATCTCCATAAATCAGCAACACTCTGGATAACTAGGAAATGAGGCTCCTCCGTGCTCGACATTCTTCAAATACGTGACGGTGTCCAGCCCTATTTCCATCGGGGGAGGAGTCAGTGGTTCAGGATGGCTACAAAGAGAGAAAAGCACTATTTATGTATTTTGATCAAGTCCTTTATGCAATGTAGGAAGTGCAACTCGCTGCTTTGGGCTGGGAATGTTCCGCATTAGCTCCATTAGAAAGTCTCCTTTAGTTTCCCACTCTGTGACCTTTGCTTCGCACCAGATGTATTTTGCTATAAAGCTATATTCTTGATGACGCAAATGTACAGCTAAGTCTATTTTTCTCTCCAGCCGACACAAAGTGCATGATCTATTTTCTCCGATACCTGTGTGACTGTGTAAACGTCTGTAAAGTGGATACGTTTATAGTGTTAGATGTTTCTGTGTTGGTTTTTTCAGCTTCACAGTTTTCAGTCGCATTTAGTATTTTGTAAAAAAAAAGAAAAAAAAAAGACCTTTATTTGTAACACGTCTCCTCTGATTGTAACGCATTTACAAAACTGTTTCTGGAATAAAATGTTTGCAGACGTCAGCACAGACGGCTCGGTTTCTCAGGAGCTTTGTGTCCCTGGTCGCCCACGGCAACTCGGGAGGTGAAATGATTAGTTTAAAAGGTTTGGGTTAAAATCGCAGGAGGAAAAGAGTCTTCAGGCAACCCGACCACATCTGAAGACAGGCCCCCGGTTTCACCACTTTAACCCCTTAACCCCCACCTGAACCGAGCAGATTTTGTCCAGTTTGGCTTTACCCCAGTCCAAAAGCTTCTGGAAAAAAGCTGTGAAAATAGCAACAAAACTGAGACGGAAACAATGATGGAAATGTGACAAAAAAGTGAGAAAACATTGACAAAAATGTGACAAAAAAATGACAAAAAAATGGCCAAAATGTAACCAAAAAAATGACAACAATTTGATAAAAAAATGGACAAAAAAATGAAAAAAAAAGTGATAAAAAATTGACCAAAAAATGACAAAAAAGCTACACAAATGAGTTGAAAACCCAACAAAAAAATGATGGAAAAAAAATTGGATGACGTGAGGAAAAAGATCCTCTCGGTTTAGGCTCCTGCCAAGAAGCTTTTAGATTTGGGTTAAGCCAAACTGGAGTAAATGTGCTGGGTTCATGTGGGGGTTCAGAGGTTAAAGGTGAAACTAGGCCACCGCGTCATGATTCACGGACAGACTTTGGTCCCGTCAGAGTCCACGGAGCAGACCACAGCCAGACCTTGGTCCAGGGGCGGACTGGGACTGAAAAACAGCCCTGGACTCTGACCAGCCTGGCCCAAGTTAGCGTAAATGTGACACTTCCACAAATACATATTTTAACCTCTTACCTCGTGCCTTAACACTAACGAGTGCATTTTCCCCAGTTGGGCTTTTTATTATTATTTTTTTGATCGGCATCATCAGCAAAAAGAGCGGGAAAGGCGGTCGTAGAAACAGAAGCAAAATCATTAATATAAATAATAAATAACAATGGTCCCAAAATTGAACCTTGTGGCACACCATACTCCACGGAATTCCTTTTAGATTCATGTTTTTTTTATACTGGGCTTTACCCGAATCTAAAAGCTTCTCGACTGGATATTAACAATGTAATGGCTCATTTGAAAGCTAAGACCTACAAAAGTGACGGAAACTTTTCGTCACGTCGCCACATTTTTGACATATTTTTGTTGTTTTTTTAATTATTTTTTCTATCATTTTTTGTTGTGTTTTTTTGTCCAATTTTTTCCCATGTTTTCATCCTCTTTTTATCAATTTTTGTTTCATTTTTTTGTTACATTTTTGTCATTTTTTCATCACATTTTTTGTATTTTTTTTTTTAATTTTTTTGTAATTTTTCCGTCAATTTTTTATCAATTTTTTTTCTTCATTTTTTTGTCGAATTTTTGTCACATTTTTGTCACATTATTGTCACATTTTTGTTGCATTTTTGTCACATTTTTGTTGAGTTTTTGTCACATTTTTGTTGCATTTTTGTCACATTTTTGTTGCGTTTTTGTCACATTTTTGATGCTTTTATCCCAAGAATCTTTTTGATTCGGGTAAAGCCAAACTGGAGAAAGTGGGATGCGTTCAGGTGGGAGTTTAACCTCTTACCCCCCGCCTTAACACTAACGAGTGCATTTTCCCCAGTTGGGCTTTTTATTATTATTTTTTTGATCAGTATCATCAGCAAAAAGAGCGGGAAAGGCGGTCGTAGAAACAGAAGCAAAATCATTCATATAAATAATAAATAATAATGGCCCCAAAATGGAACCTTGTGGTGCACCATACTCCACGGAATTCCTTTTAGATTCATGTTGGTTTTATACTGGGCTTTACCCAAATCTAAAAGCTTCTCGACTGGAGAGCAACAATGTAACGCCTCATTTGAAAGCTAAGACCTACAAAAGTGATGGACACTTTTCGTCACGTCGCCACATTTTTGTCATATTTTTGTTGTTTTTTTAATTATTTTTTCTATCATTTTTTGTTGTGTTTTTTTCTCCATTTTTTTCTCATGTTTTCATCCTCTTTTTATCAATTTTTTTTTCATTTTTTTGTTACATTTTTGTAATTTTTTTGTCAAATTTTTATCACATTTTTGTATTTTTTTGTCACATTTTTGTCATTATTTCATCACATTTTTTTTATTTTTTTGTTATTTTTTGTAATTTTTTTCATTTTTTCGTCAATTTTTTATCAATTTTTTTTCATCTTTTTGTTACATTTTTGTAATTTTTTGTCAAATGTTTTGCCAATTTTTTTTTTTCCGTCAATTTTTCATTATTATTTTTTTCATTTTTTCGTCAATTTTTTATCATTATTTTTAAAAAATGTTGTCAAATTTTTTTCAAATTTTTGTTGAATTTTTGTCACATTTTTGTGGAGACATTTTTGTGGGGACACTGAAGCTACAAACGTAGTTTACACCACATGGAGTGGATGTACAATTGTCTCATGTAAAGCGCTTTGTGACCATGTCTGTGAAAGGCGCTGTATAAATAAAGATCTTCTTCTTCTTCTAAATAACAATGGTCCCAAAATGGAACCTTGTGGTGCACCATACTCCACGGAATTCCTTTTAGATTCATGTTTTTTATACTGAGCTTTACCCAAATCTAAAAGCTTCTCGACTGGATATCAACAATGTAACGCCTCATTTGAAAGCTAAGACCTACAAAAGTGACGGAAACTTTTCGTCACGTCGCCACATTTTTGTCATATTTTTGTTGTTTTTTTAATTATTTTTTTTTATCATTTTTTGTTGTGTTTTTTTGTCCGATTTTTTTCTCATGTTTTCATCCTCTTTTTATCATTTTTTTTTCATTTTTTTTGTTACATTTTTTAAATTTTTTTGTCACATTTTTTCATCATTTTTTGTTACATTTTTGTAATTTTTTGTCAATTTTTTTTGCCAATTTTTTTGCCAACTTGTCGCCACATTTTTGTCATATTTTTGTTTGTGTTTTTTTGTCCGTGTTTTTCTCATGTTTTCATTCTCTTTTTCTCGCTATTTTGATGCTTTTCTTTTTAGCTTTTAGATTTGGGTAAAGCTTGGTTGAGGCGGGACTGGTGGCCCATCTGTGCTCTTCCAGGATGGACATATGGCCAGTCCGCCCCTGCCTTGGTCCAGACTCTTGTCGTTTTATCCGCGTTTTCCCCCACGCGCGTGTAAACGAACAGACATGTCCACGGTGCTGCTGCTGCGCTCACGGCGGGCCAGGTTCAGTCTGGACTGCAGCTCCCAATGGAAGTCTGTGAACTTCAAATCAAACAAACTCACCCTGAAAGAAAAAGTCCTTTTACATTTTCTAAAAAGTCCGTGAAGCCACTCGTGAATAATATTATTGTAATATTTAAATCACTGAACGCAGGTCACGTGTTGTTTTAAGAAGAAAAGTCACCTGTTAACCTCTTAACTCCCGCCTGAACCGAGAGGATCTTTTTCCTCACGTCATCAGATTTTTTTTTCATCATTTTTTTGTTGGGTATTCAACTCATTTTAGTAACTTTTTTGTCACATTTTTGTCATTTTTTCATCACATTTTTGTCACATTTTTTTGGTAATTTTTTGTCACATTTTTTGTAATTTTTGTTTTCATTTTTTCGTAAATTTTTTATTATTTTTTTTTTTTTTTCATTTTTTCGTAAATTTTTTATCAATTTTTTTTTCATTTTTTTGTTACATTTTTGTCACATTTTTTGGGGGATTTTTTTCGTCAAATTTTGTATTTTTTTTCCCGTCTTTTGTGACATTTTTTTTAGGTTTTTTTGTCAAATTTTTGTCAAATTTTTGTAGTTTTTTTGTCACATTTTTGCCACTTTTTCATAAATGTTTCGTCACTTTTTTGTCAATGTTTTCTCACTTTTTTGTCACATTTCCATCATTGTTTTCGTCTTAGTTTTGTTGCTATTTTCACACCTTTTTTCCCAGAAGCTTTTGGACTGGGGTAAAGCCAAACTGGAGAAAATGTGCTCGGTTCAGGTGAGGGGCTAAAAACAAAACGTTGGCTGCACTGGTGCATGCCGGGAAGTGGTATGTTGTTCACGCGGTACCATGAGGGAGGTACATGTTCCGGAAAACAAGCCTGTTCTGTACACTTGACTAGTTGTTAAAAATAAAAGCAGTGGAAACTACGCTTGCCTCCTTGACATTCATCACACTGGTGTCAGAAGTGGGATTGACGAAATGTCAAGTGAAAACTTTAAAACCATGATTTCTCAGTTGGAAGCACTGATGAAAGAAGAACCCGAAGAAAGTGTACCCTTCTACGCCTTACAACAGCGGGAAGACAGGCAGCTGTTTGCTAACCAAGACCGAGGAGAGAGACGTGGCGCCTTCGCGGAGAATGCCGCGCTGAGGCGGGAGCAGTTCACGGAGGAAGCCGCCGGAGCCAGGGCCCGACCTTCACAGCGAGAAATGCAACAAGCTAACCCGTCAAAACCGCCCCAAATGGACCGGACAGAGAGAACCCGACTCCACGTAGAAGACACTCTGGAGCGTCGCGAGCAGGGAATGCTAGCTGCTAGAGGAGTGGCGGACAACTTACCAGCAGAGCGGCCTCAGCAGCAGCGGCAGTCCATGATTAAACTCCACCGCTACAACGGGGAGGAACCGGCCGACACCTACTTACTGCAGGTCCAACTAGCGGCGCAAATTAATGGGTGGTCCGCTGTAGAAACAGCGGGACATGTTGCGCTTTCGTTGGAGGGCCGAGCTTTACAGATCCTGACTGATCTACGGCCTGCGGAGCTCCGTGATTGGCCGAAGCTGAAGCGTGCTATCCAGCGCCGATTTGACCGTCACCTCTTCGTGGATGATGCCAGAGATCGGCTTGCAAAGCGCCGTAGAGAGCTGGGAGAAAGCCTGGGGACCTACGCCGCCGACCTCCGCAGTTATACACGTCGCGGTCATCCCGATTTCAACGAGAGTGTCCAGGAAGAGCTTACGGTCCAGGCATTTCTCCGCGGGCTACAACCAGGACGCCTGCGGGAGCACATGCGTTTGTTCTCTCCCGCCACACTTGAGGCAGCACTGATCGAGGCGGAGCGGGTGGAGCATGTCCTTTGTCCGGAGGTCTATCGTCGCAGTGACCACATTCGTGTCAATCAGGCGAAAGATGAGGATAGCGATGATGCTGATAAGGAGACAAGGCGCACGACAACCACCCCACAACGACGCCGATCAAGGAGAGGTGACGGTGAGTGTTACAGATGCGGGGCTCCTGGCCATATTGCTCGCTATTGTCCGGCACCAACGCCTCGAAGTGAGCAGCCAGATTTAAACTAACACGGGATGGCAACGAGGGGGAGCTACCATCCAATGAAGTCACTATTGCCCCCAGCACATCAATGATGCGTCTCGGTCGCTTGGGGCGCGCGCACGGACTTTATTTGGACTGCGTCATGGAAGGAACCGCATGTCGTGCTCTGGTGGACACTGGTTCTACCATCTCCCTAATCAAACCAGGAACCCTACCAAGCTCCAGTGGTGGCAGGAGTCCCAAAGAGTGGACCCCCACCAAGCAGAACATTACAACTGTCACAGGGGAGCGGGCCAAGATGTTGGGAACTAGAACTCTGCAGGTTTCCGTGGGCCGCCGGCAGGTACAGCACCAGTTTTGGCTAGCTAACATCCAAGATCCCTGTATTGTTGGACTTGACCTGTTGTCCAACTGGGGCGCTGTGGTGGATGTGTCCAAAGCAAGGCTACACCTGGGTACAGAAAGTATAACTCTCCATCAGTCTTGTGATGCCGGGGCATGCAGAGTTTTGAAGCCCAGGAGAGCGCTTCCGTCGGGGGTGCAGCCGTTGCCAGCGCCGCAGAGAGAACCACCGTCGGGGGTGCAGCCATCGCCAGCGCCGCAGAGAGAACCGCCGTCGGGGGTGCAGCCGTTGCCAGCGCCGCAGAGAGAGCCGCCGTCGGGGGTGCAGCCGTTGCCAGCGCCGCAGAGAGAACCGCCGTCGGGGGTGCAGCCGTTACCAGCGCCGCAGAGAGAACCGCCGTCGGGGGTGCAGCCGTTGCCAGCGCCGCAGAGAGAACCGCCGTCGGGGGTGCAGCCGTTACCAGCGCCGCAGAGAGAACCGCCGTCGGGGGTGCAGCCGTTGCCAGCGCCGCAGAGAGAGCCGCCGTCGGGGGTGCAGCCGTTGCCAGCGCCGCAGAGAGAACCGCCATCGGGGGTGCAGTCGTTGCCAGCGCCGCAGAGAGAGCCGCCGTCGGGGGTGCAGCCGTTGCCAGCGCCGCAGAGAAAGCCGCCGTCGGGGGTGCAGCCGTCGCCAGCGCCGCAGAGAGAGCCGCCGTCGGGGGTGCAGCCGTCGCCAGCGCCGCAGAGAGAACCGCCGTCGGGGGTGCAGCCTTCGCCAGCGCCGCAGAGAGAGCCGCCGTCGGGGGTGCAGCCGTCGCCAGCGCCGCAGAGAGAGCCGCCGTCGGGGGTGCAGCCGTCGCCAGCGCCGCAGAGAGAGCCGCCGTCGGGGGTGCAGCCTTCGCCAGCGCCGCAGAGAGAGCCGCCGTCGGGGGTGCAGCCTTCGCCAGCGCCGCAGAGAGAGCCGCCGTCGGGGGTGCAGCCGTCGCCAGCGCCGCAGAGAGAGCCGCCGTCGGGGGTGCAGCCGTCGCCAGCGCCGCAGAGAGAACCGCCGTCGGGGGTGCAGCCTTCGCCAGTGCCGCAGAGAGAGCCGCCGTCGGGGGTGCAGCCGTCGCCAGCGCCGCAGAGAGAGCCGCCGTCGGGGGTGCAGCCGTCGCCAGCGCCGCAGAGAGAGCCGCCGTCGGGGGTGCAGCCGTCGCCAGCGCCGCAGAGAGAGCCGCCGTCGGGGGTGCAGCCGTCGCCAGCGCCGCAGAGAGAACCGCCGTCGGGGGTGCAGCCTTCGCCAGCGCCGCAGAGAGAGCCGCCGTCGGGGGTGCAGCCATTGCCAGCGCCGCAGAGAGAGCCGCCGTCGGGGGTGCAACCAGCGCCACAGAGGAAGCCACCGTCGCCAGAGACCAGCGAAGCCATTGCTGACCTCTTTACACGGAGCTGCCAAGGCCTGGATTCTGAACAGCAGCATCAACTAAAATCGCTGTTAGACTTGTTTGCTGATGTTTTTGCTGCCAAAGATGAGGACTGCACCCACACCAACCTTGTCCTTCATGACATAGACACCGGCGAGGCCCGTCCCATACGCCTTCGCCCACGCCGACTACCCCTCGCCAAACGGTTGGAAGCACAGGAAAAGATCGAAGAGATGGTGCGGGCGGGCATCATTGAGCCCTCCAACAGCCCTTGGGCAGCTCCTGTGGTGCTCGTTCGGAAGAAAGATGGCACATGGCGTTTCTGTGTGGACTTCCGCCGACTTAATGACATTACCCGCAAAGATTCGTACCCCCTGCCCCGCATCGATGATGCCCTGGACTACATCTCAGGCTCATCTTGGTTCAGCTCCCTGGACCTTCGCAGCGGCTATTGGCAGGTTGAGCTGACCCCAGAGGCCCGTCCTAAAACTGCGTTCTCCATCGGCCAAGGGTTGTGGCAGTTCAAGGTCATGCCCTTTGGCCTCTGCAATGCTCCGGCAACCTTTGAGCGCTTAATGGAGAGAGTCCTTGCTGACATCCCCCGAAACCGGTGTGTGGTCTATCTTGACGACCTACTTGCCCATGCTGCAGACTTTGAGAGCGCCCTAAAGAACTTGCAGGATGTTCTCCTAGCTATACGCCAAGCTGGGCTCCGCCTCAACCCCAAGAAGTGCCATCTGTTAAAGAAACAGACGTCCTTCCTTGGCCACGTTGTCAGCGGGGAAGGAGTGTCAACCGATCCGGCTAAGGTGACAGCTGTTCGGGAGTGGCCGACCCCCAAGGACATTGCAGAGCTGCGCAGTTTCCTTGGCTTGGCCTCTTACTACCGAAGGTTCATCAAGGGCTTTGCCACCATTGCAAGCCCGCTCCACAAGTTGACCCAGAAAGGCCATGTTTTCCAGTGGACGGATGCCTGTAATACAGCCTTCAACCATCTGCGCGGTGCCCTGGTGGAAGCCCCAGTTCTGGCCTACCCAGACCCAAAGAAGACCTTTATTGTGGACACTGATGCCAGCAATGTGGGCCTGGGTGCGGTGCTTTGCCAGGAAGGGGAGCATGGAGAACAGGTCATCTCCTACTACAGTCGCTCCCTCAGCAAACCGGAGAGGAATTATTGTGTTACCCGCCGTGAGCTGCTAGCAGTTGTCCTGGGCCTCCGTCACTTCCGCCCTTACCTGTATGGCCAGCGGTTTGTTCTGCGGACTGACCATGCCTCTCTCACCTGGCTGCTGAACTTCAAGGAACCTGAAGGGCAGTTAGCCAGGTGGATTGAGATTCTTCAGGACTATGACTTTGACATCCAACATCGAGCTGGTCGTCTACATGGGAATGCTGATGCGTTGTCTCGGAGGCCATGTGAAAGCAGATGCCGTTTTTGCCGACAAGTGGATGACAGCCATCTTGGTGCTAAGGTGGCGGCGCTGCAGTGTGCGGTGGTGCCTGACAGCCAAGAGATCATCGACCCTCAGCAGCTCCAACAGGACCAGCGACAGGACCCTGTTCTCTCCCTAGTCCACTCCTGGATGGAGGCAGGCCAACGCCCAGAGTGGTCAACCGTGTCAGCGCTGGCCCCTGAGACCAAGGCTCTACATTCTCAGTGGATCAACATCCGTCTCCAGAATGGGCTACTCTACCGCCGGTGGAGTTTCCCTGACGGACAGCGAGAAATCTTACAGCTTCTCGTTCCACACTCCCTGCGACCCACAGTCCTATATTGGGTCCATGGTTCGGTGGGAGCGGGGCACTTCGGTGTCACCAAGACTCTGTCACGGCTGCGGCAAAGATTCTACTGGCCGGGATGCAGACGTGATGTGGAGATGTTTGTACACCGGTGCGATGCCTGCACTGCTCGGAAAGGCCCCAATCGTCGCTCCCACGCCCCGCTACAACAATACCAGGTAGGAGCTCCTATGGAGAGAGTGGGTGTTGACATCCTCGGCCCATTCCCCACCTCCGACCAGGGGAACCGATACGTACTCGTGGCAATGGATTACTTCACTAAGTGGCCTGAGGCGTATGCAGTTCCGGACCAAAGCGCTGCCACAACTGCCCAGAAACTGGTGGATGAGTTTTTCTGCCGCTTTGGAGTGCCGGAGGAACTCCATAGTGATCAGGGGCGGAACTTTGAAGCCAGAGTGTTCCAGGAGGTGTGCCAGCGGATGGGGGTGAAGAAGACGAGAACCACCCCATTGCATCCTCAAAGTGACGGGTTAGTGGAACGCTTCAACCGTACCCTGGCCATACAGCTCGCCATTCTCACCAGCCACCGACAGCGGGACTGGGACAGTCACCTCCCCCTGGTCCTGTGGGCTTACAGGACCGCTGTGCAGGAGTCTACACGGTGTACGCCTGCTGCTCTGATGTTCGGCCATGAACTGCGCACCCCAGTTGACTTAGTCTTTGGGTCCCCCCCGGAGCCGGAAGTACGAGGGGAACCGGGCCTGGACTATTTCTTCAACCTGGTAGAGCGCCTGCAGGCAGTACACGAGCTATGTCGGGAACACCTCAGCAAGGCGGGCGCTGTGCAGAAAAGGGCGTACGACCTCCGAAGTAAGGGGCAGGATTTTGAACCTGGCTCCAAAGTATGGGTCTATAGCCCCATCAGGAAGAAGGGACAGTCTCCCAAACTCTCCAGTCACTGGATGGGACCTTGTACTGTACTTGAAAGATTGTCAGATGTGGTGTACCGGGTACAGCTGCTCCGGAGGGTGGTAGTTCTCCACAGAGATCGATTGGCCCCTTACCAACCCATGGCTCCTTCTGGAGAGCCTTCAGGGGATGTGAGTCAGCCCTCAACAAGTTCCCCAACTGGGACCACCTGTGGTGGCCCGCAGCGTGGGTCTCAAAGACAGCGGAGACTCCCTCAGCACTTGAGAGACTTTGTGGTGGACAATTGGATTGCTGGGGACAGCTAATCATGCTAGGTGGGGGCAATGTAACGTTGGCTGCACTGGTGCATGCCGGGAAGTGGTATGTTGTTCACGCGGTACCATGAGGGAGGTACATGTTCCGGAAAACAAGCCTGTTCTGTACACTTGACTAGTTGTTAAAAATAAAAGCAGTGGAAACTACGCTTGCCTCCTTGACATTCATCACAGTATTATTTATTTAGTTTTGGAGTTATTTTCTTCACTGAAATACGAGAGTGCGGCGCCCTCTGCTGGAGCTCAGAGACACTACAGCTCAGCCCCAGAGCGGACAGAGGAGAGAGAGAGCGGATATCACTCTGTAAACACTTCCCCTTGAAAGTGAAAGTATCAGGACGACGTGGCGCAGTGAGTTTTTCTTACAATAATGTGAAATAATGACACCGTGGTTTAGTCTTTGCTTGTTCTTTGTCTCAGGCCTGGTTTAGTCCGAGTTCACTCCTGGTTTAGTCCTGTTTTTTAAAGAGTGTAAGCGTTTTAGTCCTGGTTTGATCCGTGTTTTAAGACTTGGCCTAATCCTGGTTTGGACCGAGTTTGGTCCTGGTTCATTGTTGCTGGTGGAGGAATGAAAATGGTTTTGTTCTTTTTGAGTAAATTGTAAAAGTAGAAGGTTGTGGAAAGACTCTGTGCATCGAATTATCAGGTTATTTTTTTTATTTTTTTTATAAAACATCATGAAAAATACCGAAAATCTCATTCCTTTCAAGCTGAAATGATCTTGTTAAAATCTTGTTTGTCTCTTGAATGAAACCATCGTTGTTTTGTTTGTTTTTTCATCATGAACACGAACAGTTAAATGTGATAATGACAGAATTGACCTGAGAGACAAACGAGACTGTCACACATATCAGGGGTGAGTGATATGAACAAAACTAATCATATATTATTGAAAACCATCAGACATTTGTTTTGTTGTTTGTCTTGGAAAAAACTACAAAAGTGCAGGAAAAAAACACTTCATTTTTGAGACACATCAGTGATATTTTTGGCAGCAGTTTTTGCCTCTTGTTTGTTGGTTTCGTGACTTGAAGATGTCCTTGATGTTGTAAATGTCCAAACTGTATCTTCCAAACAAACATTTGTAAATCATCTTGCAGACGACATATTTCCCACCTCGAAATCTCAAACCCAGACATGTCCATAAAGTCCACCCTGACCCTGTTATTTCATCTAAAATCACCTGACAGACGTGTGGAGGACAAGGAGCCGCTCTGAGCGACTCCGTGGCTTTAGTAAAGTCCAGATGTTGGTGATGTTTGAGGAACAGTTTGAGTCTAGTGTTGCAGCTCTGTGAGGACACTCCTGATGTTTTATTGGTCTAAACAAAAACCACTGGATGTGTTGGATCTGTTTCTAACGCCCTGTTTGTTCTGATCTAATGAACTCTTCTTCTGATTCTCAGCAGCTTCAACATGGACCCACCTGGACCTGGCCCTGGATCTAAACCCGGACCTAAACCCAGACCTGAACCTGCTCCCAGCTCTGTGTCTCTGAGAAGTGACCACTCTAAAGGCGATCCCCCTACCTTTAAAGAACCTCCTCCTGAAGACCAGAGGTCAGTCCCATTGATGACATATTGACCAAAGTGTGCAGAGCTGTCCCTCTTTGGCCGATTTGTCCATTTGAGTCTCTTCAGTCACAGAGTTTAATCTGGGAGGTTTCAGGAAACATAAACTCTGGCCTCCTAGTGAACGGCCACAATCAGAGAAATTCATCAATTATCATTTTACACGACAACAAAACAATAAATTAGAATAAATCGAGGCCTTCACCAAGTCCCACACGTTACAATATTTATACAGTTTATAAACTTGTCCATAAGTTAAAGAATCAAATGGAAGGTGAAGTGTGTCATTGTGAATATTGATCATTTGATGAAACATCCTTTTCTTCAGAGCAAATATAAAGCACAAAAAGTTCCTTTTCAAATCGATCATGACACAAATATTCCAACAGCAACAAACAAACAGATCTAGAACAGACACTGAGCAAAAGGCCTGTTGTTGAAGGGAAAATAAAAAGTATTTGAGCTGGACTGGACCAACCAGGTTTAAGGTGAAACTTAGTGTAATGCTCCGTCCACACCAAACTCGTTTTGGCGCCTCCAAAGCGTTAGGTTTACATTTAAAATACATGGAGGACGCGCCTCCGGGGGGCGTCAAGATGTCCCGCAGCGCGTCACGCGCCTCCTCCGCGGCGCGTTTTGAGGTTTTTCGCGCTTGGTGAGCGTTTGACGCGCCTCCAGGGCGTCGAGCGCGGCCGACGCTCGAGTTGGGAAATGTTGAACTTTTTGGCGAAATTCGCGAGCGTCGACCAATCAGGAGCTTTCTCCCCATAGTGACGTACGTTGTAGCTGAGCCACCGGGGCAGATTCTACGCCAGCCCCACAGATGTCAACAAGTCACAAGTCACGGACGTTTAGCTTCTTTGTGAACCGGAGCTACAGCTGCTCTGGGACTTTTTTTTTTTAGAAAGACACATCAGTGTTTCTTTATCTAAACACCAGGATTAAAAGCGGCGGAAGTACCGTTGAAAGCGACTCTCGTGCGAGCGCAGCTCCTGGAGCAAATGGTGAAACTGCCAAACTGAGAACGCCTTCGGACGATCTCATGAATCCAGACACGGCGCCGACGAGCCCGTAGACAACGTTGTCTGGCTTTATGAAGTAATAACAGCCAAGCCACTCTCTCGATGTCATCCATGTTGATAACTGATAACTGACAACGGCAACAGAGATGCTCCTCCCAACGCGCTCCACGACGACGCTCTTGACGCGCGTCGAGAGCGTCTTGACGCGCGTCAAGAGCGTCTGACTTGAATGAGCACAGGCGTCCAACAACGGGCGTGACGCGCGTTTTTGACGCCCAAATCGAGTTTGGTGTGGACGGAGCATAAGAGACCGTCTGCGTCTATTGCTGGTTGTGGTTGTTCGTCAATTGAGTCTTCCTCGGTCAGAAGGAACACGCAACTGCGATGGTGCAGTTTTGGGAATTTAGGTACATGAGATGATGATGGGTGACACAGATGTGTATGTCTGTGCGTGGATGTGTGTGTGTGTGTGCGTGGATGTGTGTGTGTGTGTGTGTGTGTGTGTGTGTGTGTGTGTGTGTGTGTGTGTGTGTGGTTATCTGAAACAGAAAAACAATAAAATGTATATTAATAAACATGTGAGCAGGCTGCATACAGTTGTATAAAAATATGACCTGTAGTACCACTGAAAATCCACTAGGGGGAGCGCTAACACTATAGATGAACATGCATAAATGATTATTAAATAGTGGAAAGTGCCAAAAAAGGCGAAATATACATTAAATATAATATTTACAGGTATTTACAAGTGAATGGCTTTTACAAAGACAGCGGATGGCTACTGTAGGAGCGCATGTGGAGCGCTGGAGCGGCCGCGGCAGTATAGCAGTTGGCAATAACACGAGCATAACAACCTCGCCACAAATGGGCTTATAACGCTGAAATAAACACACCAGTCATGCAAAAAACTATACTTACATCTTAAGGACGCACACGACACTCATACACACGAGATTAGAGCAGGATTGACCATTGACATGGATGGCCATTCTCTGCTCCGTGGATGTTGCTCTCACTGCACCGGACCACACCAAAGTGAAAGCAACAAGCGCAACCACGAGTGAGTGAAACTACAAGTGAACACATGCATTCTGGGTAATGTAGTCTATGTCAGGGCACGGACTTTTAACACTCAGTCAATCTCAGTGTTTGTTCAAATGAACTCTTCTTCTGATTCTCAGCAGCTTCAACATGGACCCACCTGGCCCCGGGTCTACACCCAGACCTAAACCTGCTCCCAGCTCTGAGTCTCTGAGAAGTGACCGCTCTAAAGAAAACCCTCCTGTCTTTAGGGAACCTCCTCCTGAAGACCAGAGGTAAGTCCTGCGTAAACCAGAGTCAGACCTGGTTTAGTCCTGGTTAGGGCTGGGTACCATTCCTCCACTACTTTAACGATACCTGCTTTTCGGTACCGGTGCCTTAACGGTACTTTTTTTGGATACCTGTGTTATTTTAATTGAGTTAAAATAATGTGCATAAAAAGTATCGTTGAGGAGAATAAACAGCACAACGGCACAAACACGTCACATCAGAAAACAGGAGCAGCAGCGTCACCTGTAACGTCATGTTTTGAGCAGAATTCCCACTAAAGCCATGATAAAAAGAGAGTTTGGACATTATTCCCTCCTGAGCTGCAGGAACAGACCAGATCCACATCAGGACCGTTTACTGAAGATAAACTTTTCTAAACTCACTGAGCTGTTCCACAGGGAAAGCTCCTCACACGTCACAGATCTGTTACATAGTGAGAGCGCTCACTCTGTCACTGACAAAGCACCATAACTGTTCCAAACATGGCTAATGCAGAGTGAGCCTCACCTTTTCCAGAGACAATCTTTGATCCCAAACGCTCCGGTGCAGCTGGAGTTTAAACAACAGCAGTAACTTCAGGCTAAATTAGCACCAAAAAAAAAAAGTTTTTCGATACCGCTCCCTACCGGAGCTTTTCGGTCGGTACCAAGTAGGTACCGTTTAACGGTATCCAGCCCTAGTCCTGGTTTAGTCTTGGTGTGAGCTGTAGATAGTGAGTCCTCAGGAGGTCTGTGGAGGACTTTCTTGTGAGTCTAAATGAGTCCAGAGGCTGCAGTGGTCTCTGCTCAGTCTCTAATGTTCCTGTTTGTTGGTTCACAGGGAGCCAGGCCCAAAGAAGCAGCTGGACGCCATATTCACGGTGAGTATCCTACGACTACAGCATGTGGGGGGTTCTCTGTGGGCAGGGCTCAAGACTAACTTTTATTTTAGTAGCGCTGGTGCTACCAACTTTTTCATTTGGTCGCACAGACTCGAGACACAATATCAAAATTCACAATTTTAATAAATTAAAACAAGGACAATTATAAACATGT
Source organism: Gobius niger (assembly GCF_951799975.1). NCBI lineage: Eukaryota > Metazoa > Chordata > Actinopteri > Gobiiformes > Gobiidae > Gobius > Gobius niger. Next base: position 1,498,724 of record NC_136859.1, read on the forward strand.
TCGATATAACTTATAATTGATCCTAACAATGATTAAAATAATGTTAAAACTTTTTAAAATTGAGTTTTTCATATTAATAAAAGTGATTTTATATAGTTTTATTATATATGTTTTTGCATTGTTCTTAATTTTGTGTTTTCAATCCATTATTATTCATCTTCCTTGACAATTGTTTGTCTCTTTCTTTCCAAATCTGCAATATCACTTGCAGGATATTCACTTATAAAATTATGTAATACTGCCAATTATGACCGTATTAACCACAGGCAAAAAGTACCTGTTTTAGCCTAAAGCTTAAATAAAGTACAGGAGCTCAATCTGCTGTGGCTGAGGGCGGGCCATAACAGCAGCTGTTAGCTTTACGTTAGCTCTCTGTTAGCTTTACGTTAGCTCTCTGTTAGCTTTACGTTCGCTCTCTGTTAGCTTTACGTTAGCTCTCTGTTAGCTTTACGTTAGCTCTCCGCTAGCTTTACGTTAGCTCTCTGTTAGCTTTACGTTTGCTCTCTGTTAGCTTTACGTTAGCTCTCTGTTAGCTTTACGTTCGCTCTCTGTTAGCTTTACGTTAGCTCTCCGCTAGCTTTACGTTAGCTCTCTGTTAGCTTTACGTTCGCTCTCTGTTAGCTTTACGTTAGCTCTCCGCTTGCTTTACGTTAGCTCTCTGTTAGCTTTACGTTAGCTCTCCGATAGCTTTACGTTAGCTCTCCGCTAGCTTTACGTTAGCTCTCTGTTAGCTTTACGTTAGCTCTCTGTTAGCTTTACGTTCGCTCTCTGTTAGCTTTACGTTCGCTCTCTGTTAGCTTTACGTTCGCTCTCTGTTAGCTTTACGTTCGCTCTCTGTTAGCTTTACGTTAGCTCTCTGTTAGCTTTACGCTAGATCTGTTAGCTTTACATTTGCTCTCTGTTAGCTTTACGTTAGCTCTCTGTTAGCTTTACATTTGCTCTCTGCTAGCTTTACGTTTGCTCTCTGTTAGCCTTACGTTCGCTCTCTGTTAGCTTTACGTTAGCTCTCTGTTAGCTTTACGTTAGCTCTCCGCTAGCTTTACGTTAGCCCTCTGTTAGCTTTACGTTCGCTCTCTGTTAGCTTTACGTTCGCTCTCTGTTAGCTTTACGTTCGCTCTCTGTTAGCTTTACGTTAGCTCTCTGTTAGCTTTATGTTAGCTCTCTGTTAGCTTTACGTTGGCTCTCTGTTAGCTTTACGTTTGCTCTCTGTTAGCTTTACGTTAGCTCTCTGTTAGCTTTACGTTTGCTCTCTGTTAGCTTTACGTTAGCTCTCTGTTAGCTTTACGTTTGCTCTCTGTTAGCTTTACGTTAGCTCTCTGTTAGCTTTACGCTAGCTTTCTGTTAGCTTTACGTTAGCTCTCTGTTAGCTTTACGCTAGATCTGTTAGCTTTACATTTGCTCTCTGTTAGCTTTACGTTAGCTCTCTGTTAGCTTTACATTTGCTCTCTGTTAGCTTTACGTTAGCTCTCTGTTAGCTTTACGTTTGCTCTCTGTTAGCTTTACGTTTGCTCTCTGTTAGCTTTACGTTAGCTCTCTGTTAGCTTTACGTTAGCTCTCCGTTAGCTTTACGTTAGCTCTCTGTTAGCTTTACGTTCGCTCTCCGTTAGCTTTATGTTAGCTCTGTTAGCTTTACGTTAGCTCTCCGTTAGCTTTATGTTAGCTCTCTGTTAGCTTTACGTTTGCTCTCCGCTAGCTTTACGTTAGCTCTCTGTTAGCTTTACGTTAGCACTCCGTTAGCTTTACATTTGCGCTCTAAAACAATCTTTTTCTGACTGCGAGGAGATCAGAGCAAACTCAGGTAGGAACATAAACAGCTAAGCTCTTTCTGCTCCTGTCTCCTCCTCTCCAGTCGCTCCTGTCTCCTACTCACACATTCTCTAAAAATAGTCGCATATGCGAGCATTTTGGTCGCAGTCTAGAACCCTGGTGGGGCTCCTCAGGTCCTCTCTTTGACTGAAACTCTTTAAATCTGATTCTATTCAGCGTCTGGAGGAGGACATCCTGACGTTTGTCAAAGAGCAGCTGCAGACGCTCCACAGGCTCCTGGTCTCAGAGTACCCAGAGAGTAGCTCAGAGAGTGAGGAGGAGCAGAGCAGCAGAGAGGCTGTGCTGAACATCACCCTGGACTTCCTGAGGAGGATGAAGCAGGAGCATCTGGCCGAGCGTCTGAGCTCCAGTAAGAACTCTTCCACATCTACATAAGTTTAATAAGTTATATTTGGGGCTAGTGTCCAGTGAAGAGTTTAATCACAGATGAGAAAGTGGATCCACTGAAGGAGCTGGAGTTCACTGTTTGATTGATTGATTGAGCTGTTTATTTGAGCGGTTTACATTCATATTTTTACAGTTATTTAAAGGGGGGGTATTATGCAAAATCGACTTTTTCAAGCTTTACATCATGTTATTAAGTCATTCCCTAATTAAAACCATGCCTGAAGTGTTGCCTTGGCACATTCACGTATTTTCGAGTAATCTGTAGAAACTCTGATGGCGGCCATTTTAGGGATAAAACGCCTGATTCCTTCAGGAAACGCCCTCGACCTCCAGGATATGCCTCCGACCTTTCGTCACCAGCCGAGTAACCAACCACTGCTCCTCAGCAGAACCCCCTCCCCGCAGTGTCTAGCCCTAAGATGTAAACAGAGTCATCATGGAGGATTAGCTTCATGTGTTGTGAACCGGAGCCACAGCAGACTTTTACAAAGACACACATCAGTGTTTCTGTTACCGAAACACCCAGGATTAAAACCGGTGACAAGAACACTTATTCCAGCGGCTGGTTCTGCGCTGGGAATGTCTTAGGGCCTTGATGATGCACAGAGCCTCCGGAGAAAGCTAATGCGAAGCTAAACCTCGAGTCATCACGTGAAAACGAGAAATATGCACACATAAAGTCAATAAAACCACCACACACATAAAGAACCGTTTAACAATGATCACACACGGAGCCTGGCGTGTTGATTTGGAAGTTTATTGCTCACATTTCATCTACAATGGGTCATAGCCGAGTGGTTTTCTCCCGGAGCTAACAAGCTAGCCGCGACAAGCTAACGGGAAAATTCACTGAATACAAGCAGCATATTATGCATTGAAAACGTCACTAAAACAGGCAACTGCTTGAAGCAGCCTTTATGATGATCACACACGGAGCCTGGCTTGTTGATTTCGTAGTTTATTGCTCACATTTCATCTACAGTGAGTCGTAGCCGAGTGGTTTCTCCCGGAGCTAAGGCACTATTAGCCGCGACAAGCTAACAACCATCACCTTCACAACATTCATTGAAAACAGGCAGCATATTAGAGTGCGGATCGGGCCGTTTTTGTCTGTCCGAGCCCGGCCCTCGTCCGACAGAGCAGTGATCAAATCCGAACCGAGCCCGACAAGCATTAAGATATTTGTGTCCGAGTCAGACCGAGCCCGACACATTTAAAATCACAATATTTCCATAAGCCTAATGACACAGTAGGATACGATACTGTTTGTGTGGAAAAAGTCAGATTTTATCCATCAAAAGGCATTCGTAACGTCAACACAGATGAGCGGAGCACGCACGGCAGCACGCACGCACGCACGTAGGCTACGCGAAGCAACAGTTTTACCTGTGCGGTCACTGCACGTGTTTCGTTGTCACAGCAGTTCACAACTTCTTAAAAGCATTACTGCGTGCGCACTGCGCAGTGCATAAGCGGGTTTAAATGCCGCATCTTCTATTTATTTAGTTTTTTGACAAATGATCGCTTATAATGCATGAAATGAAACAGACCCATTTTATTTTAATTTTTTATTATCGTGCTGATGTGTCCGAGTCCGACCCGAGCCCGAAAATATGTTCTAAATATTTGTCCGAGTCCGACCGAGCCCGTCGGGTTCCGACGGGTCCCGTCGGACGTCGGACGGGTTGCAGCACTCTACAGCATATTATGCACAAATAACGTCAATAAAGCAGGCAACTACTTGAAGCAGCCTTTACGATGATCACACAATGAGCCTGGCTTTACACATTTGTGGTTTATTGCAGACTTTTCATCAACAATGAGCTGTAGTCGATTATAACAAGCTAACGGGTAACCTCGAAAAACCATTGTCCACCTGCACAGATAATGTCCGTCTTTGAATCGTATGGGCTCCTGCAGATCCTGGTGTCGTCCATGGGGTATAGTTAGAGATCCATAGGGCATGGCAGATGCAAAGAGAAGCCTCCAAACAGCAGTTATTTTTCAGGCAAGAGCCCCTTCCAAGCGTCCGGTGTGGAAGGTTCGTCTCCAAATAATATCCTCTGTGGCCATTGTTCACAAAGTGATAAACAGTAGGTCCTTTCCAACAATAAAAATTAAAATGCACCGATCGTAGTTTCAATACTGTTGAGACAAGCGGAGTGTTGTGATGCCACAGACAGCGTGTGGAGGGGGCATGTCGCAAAGGGTCAGAGGTTTTTAAAGAGACAGGGGCCTATTTCAAGTCATTTGCTACCGCCATTTGAAAGAGCAATTTTATACAAGGCAGTTATTCTAATTTACTGCATTGACAGACCAACAGAAGGTTTCGTCATCATTGTAGTGTGATATAGACTGGTGCTATGTGGCTGAAAAAAGCATAATACCCCCTCTTTAAACATTTCATCACAATAGGCTTGTTGCACAATGTGGCTACGCTAGTTCCTCTGAGCTGAAGCTGTGGGCGCTAGTACTTCCTGTTCGTGTTCATTTCCTTTAAGATGAGCTCAGACCGGTGAGTTTCTGGTAGAAATATTTCCATAGAGGAGACGTTTATGTTTGTGAGGATCAGGGAGTTTGTCTTGAAGCTAAAGGCTAATTTAACCTCTTAACTCCCGCCTGAACCGAGAGGAACTTTTTTCCTCACGTCATCAGATTTTTTTTTTTCCATCATTTTTTTGTTGGGTATTCAACTCATTTTTGTCACATTTTGTTTTATTTTTTTCGTCAATTTTTTATCAATTTTTTGTCTTTTTTTAGTCACATTTAGTCACATTTTTGTCATTTTTTTGTCAAATTTTTGTAATTTTTTTGTCAATTTTTTTGTAATTTCTTTGGTCAAATTTGTAGCACATTTTTGTCCTTTTTTTCGTCAATGTTTTATCGCATTTGTCACATTTTGGTCATTTTTTAGTCATTTTTTAATCAAATTTTTGTCACATTTTTGTCATGTTTTTGCCACTTTTTCATCAATTTTTCGTCACTTTTATGTCAATGTTTTCTCATTTCCATCTTTGTTTTCGTCTCAGCTATTTTCACACCTTTTTTCCAGAAGCTTTTGGATTGGGGTAAAGCCAAACTGGAGAAAATGTGCTCGGTTCACAATTTGAAATAGTGCCTTTTTATGTATATTTTTTTATAGCATGTTAGCCTTTAGCTTCAAAACAAACTATCAATCCTTCATGATCTCAGGCGTCTCCCCTGAACTCGTTACATCATGATTTGAACACAGTAAATGATCATCGACCGGGAACTCACCACCCACAACATAATCTTTAGAAAATATGATTATTATTCCAGGAAAAGAAAACAGACAGGAAGTCCAGGCGCTCACACCTTCAGGTCAGAGGAACTAGCATAGCCACACCGAGCAACAAGCCAATTAGGCTCAAAAGGAGTCGGCTGAAGCAGAGCTTATGAGTGCCTACACCTCATTCACCATTATTAATCACCCTCGTGCTGTACATATTCAGTAGTGACTTTTAGAACTGTTTTTTATAATTGTTGGAATTGATTTTGTTTCCGCAAGTAGACACATTAGGGTTGTGCCGATGGACGATATCATCGTCCATCGGCGATGGATGAGCAACATCACGATGTAGAGCCACCATCGTGATGCCACGCCCCCTCCCGTCAAAAACACGCACTGGTCTTCTGTAGGCCTTGCGAACCTACAAACTGTGCAGGGATTGCACTGTAAATTAAATCACTGATGTAACTAACTGATATGCGCGCTAGCGTCAGTAGCCTGCCAGAAGCCACGATGTGTTAGCCGTTATTAACGTAAAGACGCAGCTGCTCTGTTTCTGACGCACGGGGCTCTCTCTCTCTCTCTCTCTCTCTCTGCAGCTCAGAGTTTAACAGCGCGTGGTTTTGTTTTGCTTTGCTGCGTATTGAAACTTAAACCGTTTTAAAATGAGATGGCTCTCACATCGGAGCTAGCTGAGCGCGTGGACTATTCTCACGAAGGACCGAGAGAGGAAAGAGAGAGGAGAGAGAAAGGCGCGGTGCAGCAGGAGTTAAGAGGTTAGATCACACGGACCGGGCGGCGCGTGGAGCAGCTTCAAAAATGCAGCTACGACGCAAACTTCAAAATATTGTCCCGTTCACCCACTGTTTCTTAAACATTACGTTAAAATTGAGCAAATGCAAATAATAAGCTCCGATTTACATTTGTATTAGTGGAGAAGAGCCTTGGAGTTCACGCTCTGAATACGTCGTTCTCCTCTCAGACTTTGCACACAAGTTTTAACACATTTCTTTTGCAAAAGTCGTGTCCGTGACTCTGTTCAAATCATGTTTAGTTTAGATCCATTTATCCTGCAATCTCACATTTTCCTAGCATACATAGTAATATGCAGCATATATAGGCTATGCAAATGTCTTTAAAAAAAATGCTTATAATGAGAAATGGACGATATCATCGTCCATCACGATGGTTCACTGTAAACATCGTCAACGGCCAATTAAGGGGACATCGCCCAACCCTAAGACACATAATAACACGTGTGCACTTGCGTGAATCACATTCAGTTCATTCTTTCAGTGTTATTACAAGATCATATTCACAGACATCATTTACATTTAACCGTACATTGTATATTACATAATGGAACGCATTGTACAGGTTATCAGTGAGCATCAGTCTGGAGCCATTTATCTGTGTGGTGACATGGAGTATTTCCTTAAACTGTATAATACCATTCATTACTGGTGAACCACTAGGCTAGATGAGTTATTATGATGGTTGGCTTTACTATAATGGTAATAGTAAATTATTTGGAAAGTTTTTCCTATTTCCATTATTTTGTTTACTATCACAATAATACAATAATACTAGTTGTTATAACACATGATGATATAACAATTCTGGTATCTTATTATTATTATCATTATCATTATCATTATTATTATTATTTCCATTATTATTATTTTTTTATTTATATATTTTTATTTTATTATTCCTTGCTGCTTTCTTATAGACATTATCATCTTCACAACTATATTTGTGTGTGAGCATTATTACATGGTTGGTGTAAGGTGAGGTGGCCCGTTGGGAGGGGCCCCTCTTTCCAGCAGGTCCAGTACAGAGGAATTTGTTTAGTTTTTTATAGATCAGGTATTTTTTTTATCCCACTAAAAAAAGACACACCTTTTCATTATTACAACTTTTATAACACTGGCGAGCAACAGATCGCAATATATTATTAAGCAGTTAGACGTAAAAATCATGAGGGCTTCAGTAATAAAGTGGGACATGTTAAGCAGGAGAACGACATGGCTCTGCAGGACAGTCAAAAGAGGGACTGGTGGTCACTCTACGTAAATCTGTGATTTTATTTATCTTAAAGGAATAGGCCACCGTTTTTATATACTGAGATATGCTCTTACCTCACTTTAGCCAAGTTAATATATCCCCGTCTGGTCTTTGTCCGTGCGCTCTGTCACACAAACGGAGCACATACGCAGCCTCTCCCACATGTCACATAGCTCCAAAAAAGCTCACGATAGAAGCTACCAAGCTCTTCCACGTGTTCCCTATTTAAATAAAGTTATGTGAAGTGTTTTCATGCGAAGTATATTTACCCAGAAATGTAGCATGTCGATTTTATAAGCAAATAAAAAGGGGGACTATATTGTGAGGCGTAATGATACGAGGAGTAAAACGTCCGCGCAGTAACTCCTAAAGGTTATTGACGGAAGTGAGCGGGGGAAGTCTTTAGGAGTTACTGCGCGGACGTTTTGCTCCTCGTATCATTACGCCTCACAATATAGTCCCCCTTTTTATTTGCTTATAAAATCGACATGCTACATTTCTGTGTAAATATACTTCGCATGAAAACACTTCACGTAACTTTATTTAAATAGGGAACACGTGGAAGAGCTTGGTAGCTTCTATCGTGAGCTTTTTTGGAGCTATGTGACATGTGGGAGAGGCTGCGTATGTGTGAGCGCACGGACAAAGACCAGACGGGGATATATTAACTTGGCTAAAGTGAGGTAAGAGCATATCTCAGTACGTAAAAACGGTGGCCTATTCCTTTAATTTAAATCGTAGATACAGTGTAAATATATTTAGCGCAAACCACTTTGCAACAACGGAGGAGTAGATACAGTAGGATGTAAAAGGCTGTGTTTGGTGGGGGGGGAGGAGAGAAGTTACCTTATCATGTCACACTTTGAAGTAACAGTGGATGAAAGTGTAGATGGTCCTGATGGTAAATCATCACTGATGCAGCTGTTAGCATTGTTGTGGCGGTAGCGGGGGGGGCGTGTCCTTTCGCCTCGCTAACCTCCGTTCTGTCTTTGCCTCTCGTTGCGGAGTTTCTTCTTGTTTGAGCCGTGTTTTGATAATTACAACAGCCTGGTTCTCCGCTCTGCTACCTGGCTCTGCCCGGCTACGAGGTTTAGCACCGCGAGCTCCGCTCTGGTGTTTACAACAACCACAGAGCTGTGCTCTTGAGAAGCGGCCGTGCGGAAACAAGCGACTCGTAAAGTTCCGGGCGCGGCCCCGTTTCATACGGTTTTAATGAGAAATATTAATTAAGCAAATCATCGAAGCGGGAAAATATTATTCAAAGCATTTTACTAATCGAGGTAATCGATTTAATCGATGAATCATTGCAGCCCTAAAAATACATATATAAAAGGCCTATCGTCCCGAGACCGTCCCGGGTAAAATCTCATCTCGTCCCGTGCATTTTTTTTTTCCGTCCCCGGGACAACGGGACTACGTTAGTGTCGAGCCCTGTTATGTGGAAATAGTAATGACCGTGACAATGTCAACAGAGCAGCTTGACTCTTGACTGTTGTCTCTGTCTTTATTCAGGGAGTTCTGTTGGAGTTTGCAGAGACAAACTGAAGATTCATCTGCAGCAGAGGTTCAGCTCTGTGTTTGAGGGCGTGGCTAAAGCAGGAAACTCCGCCCCCCTGAACCAGATCTACACAGAGCTCTACATCACAGAGGGAGGGGCCTCAGAGGTCAACCAGGAACATGAGGTCAGACACATCGAGACGGCGTCCAGGAAACCAGCCGCTACAGAGACCAGCATCACATGTGAAGACCTGTTTAAAGGCCCCGCCCACAGACAGCAGCCAATCAGAGCAGAGCTGACAGAGGAAGGACCAATCAGAGCGGAGCTGACAGAGGAGGGACCAATCAGAGCGGAGCTGACAGAGGAGGGACCAATCAGAGCGGAGCTGACAGAGGAGGGACCAATCAGAGCGGAGCTGACAGAGGAGGGACCAATCAGGACAGTCCTGACGAAGGGCGTGGCCGGCGTGGGGAAAACAGTGCTGACTCAGAAGTTGAGTCTGGACTGGGCTGAAGGCAGATCCCACCAGGACGTCCAGCTGCTGTTCCCCTTCACTTTCAGAGAGCTCAATGTGCTCAGAGACACAGAGTACAGCCTGCTGGAGCTGCTGCACCACTTCTTCAGTCAAACCAAAGGTCTCTGCAGCTTTCAGCAGCTCCAGGTGCTCTTCATCTTTGACGGTCTGGACGAGTGCAGACTTCCTCTGGACTTCAGCCGGACCCGGGTCCTGACGGAGCCCACAGAGAGCGCCTCAGTGGAGGAGCTGCTGGTGAACCTCATCAGGGGGAGCCTGCTTCCCTCCGCTCGCCTCTGGATAACCACACGCCCCGCGGCGGCCAATCAGATCCCTGCATGGTGCGTCTCCATGGTGACAGAGGTGCGAGGGTTCAGCGACCCACAGAAGGAGCAGTACTTCAGGAAGAGGTTCACAGACGAGCAGCAGGCCACAGCCGTCATCTCCCACATCAAGAGCATCCGCAGCCTGTACATCATGGGCCACATCCCAATCTTCTGCTGGATCCTCTCCACAGTCCTGCTCCATCTGATGGAGACCAGAGAGAGAGGAGCGCTGCCCCGCACCCTCACCCAGATGTACATCCACTTCCTGGTGGTCCAGGCCAAAGTCAAGAACATCAAGTATCATGAGGGATCTGGGACAGACCTTCACTGGACTCCAGAGACCAGGGAGATGGTGCGGTCTCTGGGAAAACTGGCCTTTGAGCAGCTGCAGAAAGGAAACCTGATCTTCTACGAGAGTGACCTGAGCGAGTGTGGGCTGGACGCTGCAGCCGCCTCAGTGTACTCCGGAGTCTTCACACAGGTGTTTAGAGAGGAGCCAGGCCTGTACCAGGACAAGGTCTACTGCTTCATCCATCTGACTGTGCAGGAGTTTCTGGCTGCTCTTCACGTTCACCAGACCTTCTTCAGCTCTGGGGAGAACCTGCTGTCCTCACCACACTCCTCTGAGAGCCCTGAGACCTTCTACCGCTCTGCTGTGGACCAGGCCTTACAGAGTCCAAACGGACACCTGGACCTGTTCCTGCGCTTCCTCCTGGGGCTGTCTCTGCCGACCAATCAGAGCCTGCTGCGAGGTCAGCTGACTCACACAGGAAGTGACTCGGCCAATCAGGAGACAGTAGAGTACATCAGACAGAAGCTGGATGAAGAGGGTCTGTCTGCAGAGAGGAGCCTGAACCTGCTCCACTGTCTGAACGAACTGAACGACCGCAGTCTGATGGAGATAATACAGAGATACATGAGAGAAGGACGTCTCTCCTGGTTATATTCTCCTGCTCTGTGGTCTGCTCTGTCCTTCCTCTTACTGTCCTCAGACTCAGACCTGGAGGAGTTTGACCTCAGGAAATACCAGGGCTCAGAGAAAGTTCTCCTGAAGCTGCTGCCGGTCGTCAAAGTCTCCACCAAAGCCATGTGAGTCCAGACTGTATTTAAACACTTGTGTCTTGGCTCTCGTCTCTAATCGTCCTCTCTGTCCTCAGTCTGAGCGGCTGTGGCCTGTCTCCTCTCAGCTGTGATCGTCTGGCCTCAGTCCTCAGCTCCTCCAGTCTGACTCACCTGGATCTCAGTAACAACGACCTCCAGGACTCAGGAGTGGAGCTGCTGTGTTCTGGACTGAAGAGCGCCCCCTGCAGACTGCACACCCTCAGGTGAGACGCTCCCATGATGCACTCTGTCTCTGTGTCCACATTAGAGGCTAATGCTGTGTGTCTTTAGTCTGTCTGGATGTCTGGTCTCAGAGAGGGGCGGGGCTTCTCTGGCCTCAGCTCTGAGCTCCGCCCCCTCCCACCTGAGAGAGTTAGACCTGAGCTACAACCATCCAGGACCCTCGGCCGAGCTCCTGACCGCTCTACGGGCCCCTCAGGGGCCCCTGCTCTCTCTCAGGTGAGCCCCCCCTGGACTCTCTCAGGGTCTCGTCTCTGGTCCATGGTTGGTCCAGGTCTGGTCTGGTCTACAGTAAACTGGACTTGTGTGTTTCAGGCTGGATCCTGCTGGAGAACAGTGGATGGTCCCAGGTCTGAGGAAATGTGAGTCTGTGTTTGATTCATTCTTTGGAAATAACTTGAACTTCATCAGGTTTAAATCTGCAAATTGATAGATTTAATTCACAAATTATGCACCAAATCCATGCTTTTCTGAATATCTGTGTCAGACTTATTATAGCTTATTACACATGAAAGAACTCTTCAGACACAGGAACAGGAAGTGATGTCATGAGTTGTGTTTGTTTCCTCAGATTCCTGTGAGTTTTCTCTGGATCCAAACACAGCTCAGAGGAACCTCCTTCTGTCTGAGGACAAACGGACTGTGACCAGAGTGACAGAGGAGCAGCAGTATCCAGATCATGACGACAGGTTCATGGACCAGCCTCAGGTCCTGAGCTCCACTGGCCTGAGGGGGCGCTGTTACTGGGAGGTGCAGTGGAGGGGGAGGTGGAGGATTGATATAGCAGTGAGTTACAGAGGAATCAGACGGAGAGGAGACAGAGAGGAGAGTGAGTTTGGAAACAATGATCAGTCCTGGAGTCTGAGGATCAGCGGTGGATACTACTATGTCCGTCACAACAAGAGACAAACAAACCTCCTCTCCTCTCGCTCTCCCTCAGGTGTAGTGGGCGTGTTCCTGGACTCTGAGGCTGGAGCTCTGTCCTTCTATGAGGTCGGCTCTGGTGGAAAACTTTCCCACATGTACACCTTCACCTCCTCCTTCACTGAGCCTCTGTTTCCTGGGTTTGGGCTGTGGAATGAAGGTTCCTCTGTGTCTGTGTTGGATCTGAGGAGAGCGCCCCCTGGTGGACCTCTGTGACTGAACTCTTTTATGACTGTAAAACACTTCTTTACGACCCTTTACATTTTCACTGTTTCCTTTTCAATCAAAGAACCTCAAACCAAACAAAATCACTGATGAAGGAACAAATCTGGTCCTTTCTACGTTTACGAAAAGGTCCATTAAGCCACACAATGTGAATAATACAATAAAACATCTGCAACAGGAACTCGTATCAATGATCTGAACTATGATCCAGAAGCTCAGGTTTGATCAGAGTCTGACGTCACAACATCCAACAGCAGATTCTACACAAACATGACACATCAGATGTTTCATTATGAACCTTATGTTACTGTAGATTATGTATTTGTAAAAGTCATGGATAAGACATGATCAAAACCTCCCTCTGTTTTGGGGAAACTGAAGCATGAAACATAAGAGCTGGACTCACCGCCTGACAAACTGACCCGTCGTTATCACCGCAGGGTTTCTTCAGACAGAGCCAGGTCCGAAGTCTCTGGCTGCGTCTGAAACCATCACATAACAGCCTCTAACATGAGCATCTAACTCCTTAACCTTTGACCTGGGGTCGACTGTTAGATCTGTGCAGATAGTGAACTAGAGCTTCAGCTGCATTTTGAACAATCCGTCCGTCCTTAAACAGGGGAAAGGGAAGTGACGTCACCAACAGCTGTTCTTCTTCTTCTTTAAAGTTATTGGTGGAGTGCAGGCCAAACAAAAGTGCATGTCGCCCCCTAGTGTCCAACAACAACATAGTGTCCAAACAAAGACGTTTAAGGAGAAAAATAAATCCAAATGATCCAAACATTTCCCTTTAGTGTTATTTTATTTCAGCAGCTGTTTCTTAAAACTACAGAAGCAAATGATCCAAGTGGCTTAAGTTTCTACTAAATGAAACAAAAGAACAAACTGCTTCATTTAATCCGTTACTGATGCGTCTCTTTAACTCTGACATGTGACTGAGCTGTGGGGACGACGACATGGATTTATCACTTTTATAAAGTTTGGCTTGTGCAGAATCTTGTTCCATATTTTTATTATTAAATGTGCTCCTGTCAACAGTGGTTGCTCATGAATCACTGAGGGTGGGGGCGAGGGGGGGGGGGGGGGTTGGTGCAGTGGCTTATGGGATGGCACATAGCTCCTAATCACCGGTTAGTTAGCATCAGAGGTCCCTATGCTAAAGTGGCTATGATAGTTAGCACCAGAGGTCCCTATGCTAAAGTGGCTATGCTAGTTAGCACCAGAGGTCCCTATGCTAAAGTGGCTATGATAGTTAGCACCAGAGGTCCCTATGCTAAAGTGGCTATGATAGTTAGCACCAGAGGTCCCTATGCTAAAGTGGCTATGATAGTTAGCACCAGAGGTCCCTATGCTAAAGTGGCTATGATAGTTAGCACCAGAGGCCCCTATGCTAAAGTGGCTATGATAGTTAGCACCAGAGGTCCCTATGCTAAAGTGGCTATGATAGTTAGCACCAGAGGTCCCTATGCTAAAGTGGCTATGATAGTTAGCATCAGAGGTCTCTATGCTAAAGTGGCTATGATAGTTAGCATCAGAGGTCCCTATGCTAAAGAGGCTATGATAGTTAGCATCGAGGCTCCTTTTCCTAACTACTTGCTAACTGACAGACCAATTCGGAAGCATCTTGTCATGGCGGACGCTGACGCACATCTGGTTTGGAGTAAGAGCTCTTACCGATCTGCTCGTTTCGGACGAAGTCTCTGTGTAGGGCCTTCTCTGTGCTCCTCTGTTCTGCCACTGCTTTACTGCCCCCTGGAGGAAACATGGAAAAGGTTCATTCACCTGGAGGAAGTTTCTTTACAGGGAGAGATTAAGTTGCATAAGTATTAATTAGCAACAGTTTTAAAAGCAGGTGAAGGTATTTTGTTTAATATTAGTTCCCAAATGTGTGTCGGCGTCATCCTTGAAAAGTATTAAAAGCATTAACCCAAAGCCTGATCGAAAACAGAAACGATAAGACCTATTGGGAAACTAAAACTACCTTCTGTAGCATTCATTAAACATGCAGAACAAAGCGTTTTACACGTTTGCTAATGTAACAAAAATAAAATCATATTCTGTTCTTAATGTGATATAAAATCTAGCTCTGAAATGAAACTGTTAAACTTATCATTTTATAAAACCGTAAACAATAACAGCGATCGCTCGTATGGACCTGTTTGTGAAGAACAGCTGTGAAATCCTCCAGTCACATGACCCGGACTCCCAGGTTCTGAGGCGGCGGTTCTGAGGCGGCGGTTCTGAGGCGGCGGTTCTGAGGCGGCGGTTCTGAGGCGGCGGTTCTGAGGCAACAAATCAAAACCACAGACCCTTCAGTCAATTCATGAGCTAAAACATAATGAATGAGATTACATTAAAACATACATTGAGTTGCCTATAGAAGTTACTCTAACCACTAGAGGGCGCCACAATACTGTTGTTGACGTTTCCCCATAAAACCTCTTTAATGAAGATCATGACCCGTGTCTTGCCTCATATCATGACAGTACTTGAGTAAACGCAACTAATAAACCACAACCTCATGTTCACTGACAGTTCCATATTTTAACCATTAACCCCTTAACTCCCGCCTGAACCGAGCACATTTTCTCCAGTTTGGCTTTACCCCAATCCAAAAGCTTCTGGAAAAAAGGTGTGAAAATAGCAACAAAACTGAGACGAAAACACTGATGGAAATGTGACAAAAAAGTGACGAAAAATAGATGAAAAAGTGGAAAAAATGTCACAAGAAATTGACAAAAAAATTACGAAAAAATGACAAAAATGTGATAAAAAATTTGACAAAAAATGACAAAAAAAATATTAAAATTGACAAAGATTTGATAAAAAAAATGACAAAAAAATGACAGATTTGATAAAAAAAATTACGAAAAATGACAAAAATGTGATGAAAAATTTGACAAAAAATGTACAAAATTTGACAAAAAATGACAAAAAAATGACAAAAAAATGACAAAAAATTTATTAAAATTGACAAAGACTTGATTAAAAAAAATACAAAAAAATGACAGATTTGATAAAAAAAATTACGAAAAATGACAAAAATGTGATGAAAAATTTGACAAAAAATGTACAAAATTTGACAAAAAATGACAAAAAAATGACAAAAAAATGACAAAAAATTTATTAAAATTGACAAAGACTTGATTAAAAAAAATACAAAAAAATGACAAAAATGTTACAAAAAAAACGACAACAAAAGTGACAAAAAATGTTATAAAAATTTGACCAAAAAATTACAAAAAATTGACGAAAAAATGACAAAAAATGGACAAAAAATGACAAAAAAGTTACAAAAATGAGTTAAATACCCAACAAAAAAATGATGGGAAAAAAAATCTGATGCCGTGAGGCAAAAGATCCTCTCGGTTCAGGCGGGAGTTAAGAGGTTAACTAGTTAGCATTAGCTTTGTTAGAAGATTAACACAAGTAGCTGAAACTTCAGAGAAGACGTTGTATAATCTGGTCCTGTCACTAAAGCGGATATTTACACGGACCTGTTTGAGACTGAGATAAAGGTGAGTTCTTCTGTTCACTCTGTGCTCCAAAACAGCTCCTTATGAACACAAGAAAACAAGAAAATCAGCGAAAACAGCAGAAAAAACGGCCGCAGATTTAAGCTAACTGTAATAACTGAAAGACGTTAGCTCGTTTTGTTTTTTAAATTAAATCACAGGAATCAAACGTTCTCTAAGAATTATGAAGAAATATGTTGCTTTTACAAACATGTTCTTTACATTTAACATCGTTAATGTTTGAATAAAATGGTTTTATATCGTCACCGTTTGTTCAGCTCGTGCCCGCGGCCTCAGGGAGGGACGTAAACTACGTCACGTAAACTACGTCACTGCACCGTGAGTTTTGTCATTTCCATTCATTTAGATTAACCTCTTAACTCCCGCCTGAACCGAGAGCATCTTTTTCCTCACGGCATCAGATTTTTTTCCATCATTTTTTTGTTGGGTTTTCAACTCATTTCTGTCATTTTTTTGTCACATTTTTTGGAATTTTTTTGTCAATTTCTTGTGACATTTTTGTGACATTTTTGCCACCTTTTCATAAATTTTTCGTCACTTTTTTGTCAATGTTTTATCACATTTTTGTCACATTTTTGTTAGTTTTTTTGTAATTTTTTTGATTTTTTTTGGGTCAAATTTTTGTCATTTTTTGGTCAATTTTTTTTTGCATTTTTTTCACTTTTTTGTATTTTTTTGTCAGATTTTTATCAAATTTTTGTCAATTTCTTGTGATATTTTTGTGACATTTTTGCCACTTTTTCATCAATTTTTCGTCACTTTTTTGTCACATTTCCATCATTGTTTTCGTCTCAGTTTTGTTGCTATTTTCTCACCTTTTTTCCAGAAGCTTTTGGATTGGGGTAAAGCCAAACTGGAGAAAATGTGCTCGGTTCAGGTGGGGGTAAAGGGGTTAAAGGCTCTGAACCTGTTTTTTTTCGTCGTTGGATAAATGTTTTCTGTCCTTCAGTAAATCGTTAAAGCAGAAATTTAGGGAAAAATGTCTCTGGTGTTGTTTAAGTCTCGCTAAGACACAATTTGAAACCTGAACAGTGGATTGAAGCTCCATCCATCCATCCATCCATCCATCCATCCATCCATCCATCCATCCATCCATCCATCCATCCATCCATCCATCCATCCATCCATCCATCCATCCATCCACCCACTAAATATAGAAAAGAGACTTAAATCAAACTAAAGTTATCCATAAAGAGCACCACTGCCTCCATCGAAGAGACTGAACTAACAGACCCAGAGTGTGGCGCCCTCTGCTGGAGCTCAGAGCCACGACACCTCAGTCACAGAGGAGGCAGAGGGGGAGGGGCCAGAGCGGTCACGTGACTCCAGGTGAGCAAGTCCTGACAGGTGAGAGAAGGAGAGGATTGAGAGACGGCGCTGACGCAGTGAGTTTTTGATGATCACTTTGTTTCCTTTTGTTATCGTTTCCATGGGTCAAAAAGAAATGAAGCTTTAGTCCGTGTTTAGTCACGATTCAAGACTTGAGCAGTTTGGATTTAAGGCCTGGAATAGATTTGGTCCTGTTTGACTCAGGTGTGGTTCAAAATCAGACATGGGTACTTCCTGCTTTGTTACTGACAAAGCCCGAGTTTAGTCCTCGTTTAGTGTCTTATTTCAAATTATAAAGATGGGCCACGCCCTATTTACGGATGGCTTCTCATACATGAAAAACATTTAGCCTGATGAAAGCCACTGGCAGAAACGATGCATTAAATAAAGGAACACTGGTGTTGCAAGTATACAGTGTGCGTGAGATTTTTCCTGTTCTACGTTTGGCCTCTATGCCTTTTCTTACGCACTTCAAACAAAGAGATGTGCGAAGTAAACCTTCTTTAAACGAAAAAGATATGAAACTGAATCTGAATTTAAGTCTTTAAAGGGGGGGTATTATGCAAAATGGACTTTTTCAAGCTTTACATCATGTTATTCTGTCACTCCCTCATTAAAAACATGCCTGAAGTGTTGCCTTGGCACATTCACGTGTTTCTGAGTAATCTGTAAAAACTCTGATGGCGGCCATTTTAGGGATAGGTTTGCCTGAGTCCTCCTAGGAACATTTTTGTCATTTTTTTGGGTCATTTTTTGTCACATTTTGTCATTTTTTCGTCCATTTTTCGTCACTTTATTGTCACATTTCCATCATTGTTTTAGTCTCAGTTTTGTTGCTATTTTCTCACCTTTTTTTCCAGAAGCTTCTGCTGTTTTCGCTGATTTTCTTGTTTTCTTGTGTTCATAAGGAGCTGTTTTGGAGCACAGAGTGAACAGAAGAACTCAGCTTTATCTCAGTCTCAACAGTCAGTGTAAATATCCGCTTTAGTGACGAACAGGACCAGATTATACAACGTCTTCTCTGAAGTTTCAGCTACTTGTGTTAATCTTCTAACAAAGCTAATGCTAACTAGTTAACCTCTTAACTCCCGCCTGAATCGAGAGGAGCTTTTTCCTCACGTCATCAGATTTTTTTCTCCATCATTTTTTTGTTGGGTATTCAACTCATTTTGGTAACTTTTTTGTCTTTTTTTTGTCAAATTTTTTGTCATTTTTTCGTAAATTTTTTGTAATTTTTTTGTCAATTTTTTGTCATTTTTTCGTAATTTTTTTTATAAAATCTGTCCATTTTTTAATCACTTTTTTGTCATTTTTGTCAATTTTTTGTAATTTTGTTGTCAATTTTTTTTCATTTTTTTTTTTTTTTTTCGTAATATTTTGTCAATTTCTTGTGACATTTTTGCCACTTTTTCAGCATTTTTTTGTCACTTTTTTATTCTCACAGCTTTTTTCCAGAAGCTTTTGGATTGGGGTAAAGCCAAACTGGAGAAAATGTGCTCGGTTCAGGTGGGAGTTAAGGGGTTAAAGAGAAAGAGGCCTATTTCAAGACATTCACTACAGCCATTTTGAGAGAGACATTTTATACAAGGCAGTTATTCTAATTTACTGCATTTACAGACCAGCAGAAGGTTTGTCATCATTGTAGTGTGATATAGACTGGTGCTGTGGGACTGAAAAAAGCAGAATACCCCCTCTTTAATAGAAATGAGTAAGTAATGAGTCAAGTAAATAGGCAAGTGGGACATGGAGGGATTCAAATTTGGATATTTGGAAAAAATGGGCAAAATAATGCGTGAAACTGATGTACATTTTCAAAATGCATTGACATTTTCATCCAAACATGCAGTTAAAGCTGCTTTGGAACACACGATTTGTTTATTTTTATACAAGGTGTAGATTTAACACCTTAATAGAATGTCTTAATTTTGGCACAATTCCTTTCGTGACTCAAAAAAATAGGTGGATAATTTTTTCATTCTCTGCGTAAATCTTACTATATTGAAAAAGTGGGACATTATCTGACGGTGGGACGGGGACAGTGCGACCAGAAGAGGGACAGGTGCTCAGCCTAATAGTAGAACATGTTACTGTATGTCTTTAAAGTTTTTATGCAGAAGAATGATTTTGAAGATAAAATCACAAAGAACATTTCATTGCCACAGTAGCTCAATTATAATAATCTTACTAACCCATTTAACAGGAACAAGGAATACCACTAATACTAAGGATAGGTAAATGTACAATGAAGTACTGTTCTAGGTCAATAGTTTCAAAACAACAACTCTGTGACACTGATTATGTGGTATTTGTTGTATAATATTTAGCTTCGGGGGGTCTTCAAAGAAAAAAGTGAGCTCTGCTGTAGAGAATAATTAGTAAAGTCACAAATGGAGGACAGATTTGATCAACTGTGAGCATTCATGCTTGTTCATATAGACTCTTCTGATTCTCAGCAGCTACAACATGGACCCACGTGGACCTGGCCCCGGGTCTAAACCCAGACCTGAACCTGCTCCCAGCTCTGTGTCTGTGAAAAGTGACCACTCTAAAGGCCTTCCTCCTTACTTTAGAGAACCTCCTCCTGAAGACCAGAGGTAAGTCGCTTTAACCACTATAAGGAACAATTGAGAAACACCATCCCTGCTCAAAAGAATCTCAGTTCACTCGATCTTAGTTCAGTTTGTAAAGTGTTGCATGCTATCGGCACAGGGCAAACATGTACAAATATGGAGTTATGTTTCTAAATTGTAAACCGACTGTTCTGATTCTCAGCATCTACAACATGGACCCACGTGGACCTGGCCCTGGGTCCAAACCAAGACCTGAACCTGCTCCCAGCTCTGTGTCTCTGAAAAGTGACCACTCTAAAGGCCTTCCTCCTTTCTTTAATGAACCTCCTCCTGACGACCAGAGGTAAGTCACATTGATAAGACATTGTTGGGCTGTTTCTGTTATTGGTTGATGTGTTTACTTTATGACTCCTCCATAATCATGTTCTCTCACCTTGATTGTTTATAATGGTCAGGTGCACCAAAGAAACGTACATGAGCTTTACTAGTTTCACTCCTCTCACTGATCCTGGTCTGTTTGGGGAAAAATACTGCTCTCAAATTGTTCAGACACACTTTTATTGTGAGTTTCAGGATCAACAACCCTGTTTACCCTCCTTGTTATCAATCCACTGATCTGTGCTGGGCTGGAAGGAGTCTAAAAAGCAAGAAACCTTGTCTACACAATTCTTACACGACACCAGCCAAAGTGTGAGAATTAGTTATACTAAAATTAAAATCAAACAGCAATAATAGTCAGGGGGGAAAATGTGACACCGATGGGCATTTCTGTCAGGACAATTTACATACATTTACTAATTTAACGGTGCCGATTTCAAAAATCAATGTTGCCAAGCCCAATTCTTGCGTTATACCTTATACAGTAAACTATTTCGTTTTGTGTTTTGAAATGACACAATATGTCCCACAACAACAAAATTACATAAAAATAATATTGAGGTCAGCGAACTCAAGCCTCACATTTAGGGCCTGTTTCACTGTGCCAGGTTCTAGACTGTGAGAAGTTCAAACGCTTCGTAAATCCGGCCTCACAAACCAAACATATAAATGTTATAAAGTTA
This sequence comes from Gobius niger, assembly GCF_951799975.1. Classification (NCBI taxonomy): domain Eukaryota; kingdom Metazoa; phylum Chordata; class Actinopteri; order Gobiiformes; family Gobiidae; genus Gobius; species Gobius niger. Next base: position 1,519,579 of record NC_136859.1, read on the forward strand.
AACACATTTCAATGTTTTAAATGTGATTTATTATTGCTTTCATCTGTATGTTTAGTCATAACTTGACATGCTTTGATTGCACTTTGCCACTTACTCAGACAATAGATTGATAAGTTTCCTAATCTTTAGAAAAGCATCAAAAATCTATTATGTTTATGTTTAGTTCACATTTGAAAATAGGTGAATCCCTAAATATTTGTAATTTAAGAAGATTTTTCATCTCATAATTTTACTTCTTGAAAACAAACTGTTGTGGCCTCTGTAGCTGTATTTTGCAAGAGTGGAAAAATAAAGTATTTCATGCATCAGTGGAAACTAATCAAGCGCAATGTGAAGCTTCACAAAGAGAAAAATCTGTTTAGTAAAACATGACCTTCTGTTCAAATGGACTCTTCTTCTCGTTCTATGTGGACCCACCTTCTCCCAACTCCGAAAGTGATCACTCCAAAGACTGGAATCCTGACTTCAGAGAGCCTCTTCCTGATGACCAGAGGTAAGACCTGGTTTAGTCCTGGATCAGAGTCAGACCTGGTTTAGTCCTGGTTCAGTCAGACCTGGTTTAGTCCTGGTTTAGTCCTGGTGTGAGCTGTAGATAGTGAGTCCTCAGGAGGTCTGTGGAGGACTTTCTTGTGAGTCTAAATGAGTCCAGAGGCTGCAGTGGTCTCTGCTCAGTCTCTTATGTTCCTGTTTGTTGGTTCACAGGGAGCCAGGCCCAGAGGAGCAGCTGGACGCCATATTCACAGTGAGTATCCCACGACTGCAGCATGTGGGGGGTTCTCAGTGGGGCTCCTCAGGTCCTCTCTTTGACTGAAACTCTTTAAATCTGATTCTATCCCAGCGTCTGGAGGAGGACATCCTGACGTTTGTCAAAGAGCAGCTGCAGAGGCTCCACAGACTCCTGGTCTCAGAGTACCCAGAGAGTAGCTCAGAGAGTGAGGAGGAGCAGAGCAGCAGAGAGGCTGTGCTGAACATCACCCAGGACTTCCTGAGGAGGATGAAGCAGGAGCAGCTGGCCGAGCGTCTGAGCTCCAGTAAGAACTCTTCCACATCTACATAACTTTAATAAGTTATATTTGGGGTTACTGCCCAGTGAAGAGTTTAATCACAGATGAGAAAGTGGATCCACTGAAGGAGCTGGAGTTCACTGTTGTCTCTGTCTTTATTCAGGGAGTCCTGTTGGAGTTTGCAGAGACAAACTGAAGAGTCATCTGCAGCAGAGGTTCAGCTGTGTGTTTGAGGGCGTGGTTACAGCAGGAAACTCCGCCCCCCTGAACCAGATCTACACAGAGCTCTACATCACAGAGGGAGGGGCCTCAGAGGTCAACCAGGAACATGAGGTCAGACACATCGAGACGGCGTCCAGGAAACCAGCCGCTGCAGAGACCAGCATCACATGTGAAGACCTGTTTAAAGGCCCCGCCCACAGACAGCAGCCAATCAGAGAAGAGCTGACAGAGGAGGGACCAATCAGAGCGGAGCTGACAGAGGAGGGACCAATCAGAGCAGAGCAGACAGAGGAGGGACCAATCAGGACGGTGCTGACGAAGGGCGTGGCCGGCGTGGGGAAAACAGTGCTGACTCAGAAGGTGAGTCTGGACTGGGCTGAAGGCAGAGCCCACCAGGACGTCCAGCTGCTGTTCCCCTTCACTTTCAGAGAGCTCAATGTGCTCAGAGACACAGAGTACAGCCTGCTGGAGCTGCTGCACCACTTCTTCAGTCAAACCAAAGGTCTCTGCAGCTTTCAGCAGCTCCAGGTGCTCTTCATCTTTGACGGTCTGGACGAGTGCAGACTTCCTCTGGACTTCAGCCGGACCCGGGTCCTGACGGAGCCCACAGAGAGCGCCTCAGTGGAGGAGCTGCTGGTGAACCTCATCAGGGGGAGCCTGCTTCCCTCCGCTCGCTTCTGGATAACCACACGCCCCGCGGCGGCCAATCAGATCCCTGCTGAGTGCGTCTCCATGGTGACAGAGGTGCGAGGGTTCACCGACCCACAGAAGGAGCAGTACTTCAGGAAGAGGTTCACAGACGAGCAGCAGGCCACAGCCGTCATCTCCCACATCAAGAGCATCCGCAGCCTGTACATCATGTGCCACATCCCAGTCTTCTGCTGGATCCTCTCCACAGTCCTGCTCCATCTGATGGAGACCAGAGAGAGAGGAGAGCTGCCCCGCACCCTCACCCAGATGTACATCCACCTCCTGGTGGTCCAGGCCAAAGTCAAGAACATCAAGTATCATGAGGGATCTGGGACAGACCTTCCCTGGACTCCAGAGACCTGGGAGATGGTGCAGTCTCTGGGGAAACTGGCCTTTGAGCAGCTGCAGAAAGGAAACCTGATCTTCTACGAGAGTGACCTGAGCGAGTGTGGGCTGGACGCTGCAGCCGCCTCAGTGTACTCCGGAGTCTTCACTCAGGTCTTTAGAGAGGAGCCAGGCCTGTACCAGGACAAGGTCTACTGCTTCATCCATCTGACTGTGCAGGAGTTTCTGGCTGCTCTTCACGTCCATGAGACCTTCTTCAGCTCTGGGGAGAACCTGCTGTCCACACCACACTTCTCTGAGAGCCCTGACCCCGAGGAGAACCTGCTGTCCACACCACACTCCTCTGAGAGCCCTGACCCCGAGGAGAACCTGCTGTCCACACCACACTCCTCTGAGAGCCCTGACCCCGAGGAGAACCTGCTGTCCACACCACAGTCCTCTGAGAGCCCTGAGACCTTCTACCGCTCTGCTGTGGACCAGGCCTTACAGAGTCCAAACGGACACCTGGACCTGTTCCTGCGCTTCCTCCTGGGGATGTCTCTGCCGACCAATCAGAGCCTGCTGCCAGGTCAGCTGACTCACACAGGAAGTGACTCATCCAATCAGGAGACAGCAAAGTACATCAAAGAGAAGCTGGATGAAGAGGGTCTGTCTGCAGAGAGGAGCCTGAACCTGCTCCACTGTCTGAACGAACTCAACGACCACAGTCTGATGGACCACATACAGACACGCATGAGAGAAGGACGTCTCTCCTGGTTAAGTTCTCCTGCTCATTGGTCTGCTCTGTCCTTCCTCTTACTGTCTTCAGACTCAGACCTGGAGGAGTTTGACCTCAGGAAATACCAGGCCTCAGAGACAGTTCTCCTGAAGCTGCTGCCGGTCGTCAAAGTCTCCCCCAAAGCCATGTGAGTCCAGACTGTATTTAAACACTTGTGTCTTGGCTCTCGTCTCTAATCGTCCTCTCTGTCCTCAGTCTGAGCGGCTGTGGCCTGTCTCCTCTCAGCTGTGCTCCTCTGGCCTCAGTCCTCAGCTCCTCCAGTCTGACTCACCTGGATCTCAGTAACAACGACCTCCAGGACTCAGGAGTGGAGCTGCTGTGTTCTGGACTGAAGAGCGCCCCCTGCAGACTGCACACCCTCAGGTGAGACGCTCCCATGATGCACTCTGTCTCTGTGTCCACATTAGAGGCTAACGCTGTGTGTCTTTAGTCTGTCTGGATGTCTGGTCTCAGAGAGGGGCGGGGCTTCTCTGGCCTCAGCTCTGAGCTCCGCCCCCTCCCACCTGAGAGAGTTAGACCTGAGCTACAACCATCCAGGACCCTCGGCCGAGCTCCTGACCGCTCTACGGGCCCCTCAGGGGCCCCTGCACTCTCTCAGGTGAGCCCCCCCTGGACTCTCTCAGGGTCTTGTCTCTGGTCCATGGTTGGTCCAGGTCTGGTCTGGTCTACAGTAAACTGGACTTGTGTGTTTCAGGCTGGATCCTGCTGGAGAACAGTGGATGGTCCCAGGTCTGAGGAAATGTGAGTCTGTGTTTTATTCATTCTTTGGAAATAACTTGAACTTCATCAGGTTTACGTTCTCTGTTTTTAGAGGAAAAATCTGCAAAGTGATAGATTTAATTCACAAATTATGCACCAAATCCATGCTTTTCTGAATATATGTGTCAGACTTATCACAGCTTATTACACATGAAAGAACTCTTCAGACACAGGAACAGGAAGTGATGTCATGAGTTGTGTTTGTTTCCTCAGATTCCTGTGAGTTTTCTCTGGATCCAAACACAGCTCAGAGGAACCTCCTTCTGTCTGAGGACAAACAGACTGTGACCAGAGTGACAGAGGAGCAGCAGAATCCAGATCATGAGGACAGGTTCATGGACCAGCCTCAGGTCCTGAGCTCCACTGGCCTGAGGGGGCGCTGTTACTGGGAGGTGCAGTGGAGCGGGAGGTTTGGGGCTGATATAGCAGTGAGTTACAGAGGAATCAGACGGAGAGGATACAGAGGGGAGAGTGAGTTTGGAAACAATGATCAGTCCTGGAGTCTGAGGGTCAGTGGTGGATGGTACTATGTCCGTCACAACAAGAGAGAAACAGAGCTCCTCCCCTCCTCCTCCGCCTCCTCTCTCCCCGACTCAGCTGTAGTGGGCGTGTTCCTGGACTCTGAGGCTGGAGCTCTGTCCTTCTATGACGTCCGCTCTGGTGGAAAACTTTCCCACATTTACACCTTCACCTCCTCCTTCACTGAGCCTCTGTTTCCTGGGTTTGGGCTGTGGGATGAAGGTTCCTCTGTGTCTGTGATGGATCTGAGGAGAGCGCCCCCTGGTGGACCTCTGTGACTGAACTCTTTCATGACACACATTTGATTGACAGCTGTAAGGACCAATCACAGCCGGCTCTGTCTGTAATCACTGATTTACTGTTGAAAATAAAACCCGTCTTCATGAAATCATCACTCGTGTGTTTGAGGCTCTGACAGACACACGGCGCTCATCCCTGTTACTGTGAGGTCGACGGTTCAAATCCAAGTCTCACGAGTTCTTAATGTCTCTGTTATTGGGCAACGCACTTTCTCACACAATTGCACCAGTCGCTCATTTGTGCAACTTTTTTTTCCGAAAAAAAGTCTGTTCTTGCCCACCACCCGCCCGGCAGATAAAGATGAGTCTATTGAATCTATAATAATGTAGTTTTAACCTGTTAACCTCCACCTGAACCGACCACATTTTGTCCAGTTTGAGATGATCCAAATCTAAGGCTGCGTCCGAAACAAGCAGATTGGTGAGAGCTCTTACACCAAACCGGATGTGCGTCAGCGTCCACCATGACAAGATGCTTCCGAATTGGTCAGTTAGGAAGTAGTTAGGAAAAGGAGCCTCGATGCTAACTATCATAGCCACTTTAGCATAGGGACCTCTGATGCTAACTATCATAGCCACTTTAGCATAGGGACCCCTGGTGCTAACTATCATAGCCACTTTAGTATAGGGACCTCTGATGCTAACTATCATAGCCACTTTAGCATAGGGACCTCTGATGCTAACTATCATAGCCACTTGAGCATAGGTACCTCTGATGCTAACTATCATAGCCACTTTAGCATAGGGACCTCTGATGCTAACTATTATAGCCACTTTAGAATAGGGACCTCTGATGCTAACTATCATAGCCACTTTAGTATAGGGACCTCTGGTGCTAACTATCATAGCCACTTTAGCATAGGGACCTCTGATGCTAACTATTATAGCCACTTTAGTATAGGGACCTCTGATGCTAACTATCATAGCCACTTTAGCATAGGGACCTCTGGTGCTAACTATCATAGCCACTTTAGCATAGGGACCTCTGATGCTAACTATCATAGCCACTTTAGCATAGGGACCTCTGGTGCTAACTGTCATAGCCACTTTAGCATAGGGACCTCTGGTGCTAACTATCATAGCCACTTTAGCATAGGGACCTCTGGTGCTAACTATCATAGCCACTTTAGCATAGGGACCTCTGATGCTAAGTATCATAGCCACTTGAGCATAGGTACATCTGATGCTAACTATCATAGCCACTTTAGCATAGGGACCTCTGATGCTAACTATTATAGCCACTTTAGTATAGGGACCTCTGATGCTAACTATCATAGCCTCTTTAGCATAGGAACCTCTGGTGCTAACTATCATAGGCACTTTAGCATAGGGACCTCTGATGCTAACTATCATAGCCACTTTAGCATAGGGACCTCTGGTGCTAACTATCATAGTCACTTTAGCATAGGGACCTCTGGTGCTAACTATCATAGCCACTTTAGCATAGGGACCTCTGATGCTAACTATCATAGTCACTTTAGCATAGGGACCTCTGGTGCTAACTATCATAGTCACTTTAGCATAGGGACCTCTGATGCTAACTATCATAGCCACTTTAGCATAGGGACCTCTGGTGCTAACTATCATAGTCACTTTAGCATAGGGACCTCTGATGCTAACTATCATAGCCACTTTAGCATAGGGACCTCTGATGCTAACTATTATAGCCACTTTAGTATAGGGACCTCTGATGCTAACTATCATAGCCTCTTTAGCATAGGAACCTCTGGTGCTAACTATCATAGCCACTTTAGCATAGGGACCTCTGATGCTAACTATCATAGCCACTTTAGCATAGGGACCTCTGGTGCTAACTATCATAGCCTCTTTAGCATAGGGACCTCTGGTGCTAACTATCATAGCCACTTTAGCATAGGGACCTCTGGTGCTAACTATCATAGCCACTTTAGCATAGGGACCTCTGATGCTAACTATTATAGCCACTTTAGTATAGGGACCTCTGATGCTAACTATTATAGCCACTTTAGTATAGGGACCTCTGATGCTAACTATCATAGCCACTTTAGCATAGGGACCTCTGGTGCTAACTATCATAGCCACTTTAGCATAGGGACCTCTGGTGCTAACTATCATAGCCACTTTAGCATAGGGACCTCTGATGCTAACTATCATAGCCACTTTAGCATAGGGACCTCTGGTGCTAACTATCATAGCCACTTTAGTATAGGGACCTCTGATGCTAACTATCATAGCCAATTTAGCATAGGGACCTCTGATGCTAGCTATCATAGCCACTTTAGCATAGGGACCTCTGATGCTAACTATTATAGCCACTTTAGTATAGGGACCTCTGATGCTAACTATCATAGCCACTTTAGCATAGGGACCTCTGGTGCTAACTATCATAGCCACTTTAGCATAGGGACCTCTGAAGCTAGCTATCATAGCCACTTTAGCATAGGGACCTCTGATGCTAGCTATGATAGCCACTTTAGCATAGGGACCTCTGATGCTAACTATCATAGCCACTTTAGCATAGGGACCTCTGGTGCTAACTATCATAGCCACTTTAGCATAGGGACCTCTGGTGCTAACTATCATAGCCACTTTAGCATAGGGACCTCTGATGCTAGCTATCATAGCCACTTTAGCATAGGGACCTCTGATGCTAGCTATGATAGCCACTTTAGCATAGGGACCTCTGATGCTAACTATCATAGCCACTTTAGCATAGGGACCTCTGGTGCTAACTATCATAGCCACTTTAGCATAGGGACCTCTGGTGCTAACTATCATAGCCACTTTAGCATAGGGACCTCTGATGCTAGCTATCATAGCCACTTTAGCATAGGGACCTCTGATGCTAGCTATGATAGCCACTTTAGCATAGGGACCTCTGATGCTAACTATCATAGCCACTTTAGCATAGGGACCTCTGGTGCTAACTATCATAGCCACTTTAGCATAGGGACCTCTGATGCTAACTATCATAGCCACTTTAGCATAGGGACCTCTGGTGCTAACTATCATAGCCACTTTAGCATAGGGACCTCTGATGCTAGCTATCATAGCCACTTTAGCATAGGGACCTCTGGTGCTAACTATCATAGCCACTTTAGCATAGGGACCTCTGATGCTAACTATCATAGCCACTTTAGCATAGGGACCTCTGGTGCTAACTATCATAGCCACTTTAGCATAGGGACCTCTGATGCTAACTATCATAGCCACTTTAGCATAGGGACCTCTGATGCTAACTATCATAGCCACTTTAGCATAGGGACCTCTGGTGCTAACTATCATAGCCACTTTAGCATAGGGACCTCTGATGCTAACTATCATAGCCACTTTAGCATAGGGACCTCTGGTGCTAACTATCATAGCCACTTTAGCATAGGGACCTCTGATGCTAACTATCATAGCCACTTTAGCATAGGGACCTCTGATGCTAACTATCATAGCCACTTTAGCATAGGGAGCTCTGATGCTAACTATCATAGCCACTTTAGCATAGGGAGCTCTGATGCTAACTATCATAGCCACTTTAGCATAGGGACCTCTGATGCTAACTATCATAGCCACTTTAGCATAGGGTCCTCTGGTGCTAACTATCATAGCCACTTTAGCATAGGGACCTCTGATGCTAACTATCATAGCCACTTTAGCATAGGGACCTCTGGTGCTAACTAGCATAGCCACTTTAGCATAGGGACCTCTGATGCTAACTATCATAGCCACTTTAGCATAGGGACCTCTGATGCTAACTATCATAGCCACTTTAGCATAGGGACCTCTGATACTAACTATTATAGCCACTTTAGTATAGGGACCTCTGATGCTAACTATCATAGCCACTTTAGCATAGGGTCCTCTGGTGCTAACTATCATAGACACTTTAGCATAGGGACCTCTGATGCTAACTATTATAGCCACTTTAGTATAGGGACCTCTGATGCTAACTATCATAGCCTCTTTAGCATAGGGACCTCTGATGCTAACTATCATAGCCACTTTAGCATAGGGACCTCTGATGCTAACTATCATAGCCACTTAAGCATAGGGACCTCTGATGCTAACTATCATAGCCACTTTAGCATAGGGACCTCTGATGCTAACTATCATAGCCACTTTAGCATAGGGACCTCTGATGCTAACTATCATAGCCACTTAAGCATAGGGACCTCTGATGCTAACTATCATAGCCACTTTAGCATAGGGACCTCTGATGCTAACTATCATAGCCACTTAAGCATAGGGACCTCTGATGCTAACTATCATAGCCACTTTAGCATAGGGACCTCTGATGCTAACTATCATAGCCACTTAAGCATAGGGACCTCTGATGCTAACTAACCGGTGATTAGGAGCTATGTGCCATCCCACAAGCCACTGCACCAAACGACCCATGAAAGGTTCAGGAGTTAGATGCTGGTGTTAGAGGCTGTAATGTGATGGTTTCAGACGCAGCCTCAAAGCTTCTTGGAAAAAACATCCAAAAAGAGACAAAAACACTAAGTGATTAAAAAAGTGATGAAAAAGCCACAACACAAAAACAATTACGCTAAATGCAACAAAAATGTGCAAAAAAACATATGCTCGGTTAAGGCTAGTGTTGGGGAATAACTAAATACAGAATACTCATTTGGAGTAACTGTATTCTGGTAAAGTTACTTCCATTTGAGAGTATTTACAGTTACTTTCCAAATATCAAGGGAAAACATCCCAGTGTCAGGGACAACATTATTAACCTCTTAACTCCCACCTGAACCGAGCACATTTTCTCCAGTTTGGCTTTACCCCAATCCAAAAGCTTCTGGAAAAAGCTGTGAAAATAGCAACAAAACTGAGACGAAAACAATGATGGAAATGTGACAAAAAGTGATGAAAAATTGATGAAAAAGTGACAAAAATGTCATAAGAAATTGACAAAAAAATGACAAAAATGTGACAAAAATTTGATACAAATTTGACCAAAAAATGTCAAAAATTAGATGAAAAAATGACAAAAAATTTTTTTTTTAAAAATGACAAAAAACTGAAAGAAATGGGACAAAAATGTGATACAAATTTAACCCAAAAATGACAAAAATGGGACAAAAAAATACAAAAAATGATTAAAAATTACAAATAAATTACAAAAATGTGACTTATTTTTTTTTTTTTTTTTTTTTTTTTTTTTTACAAAAAAGTGATTACAATTTGACAAAAAAAATTACAAAAGTGACAAAAAAGTTACAAAAATGAGTTGAACACAAAAAAATGATGGAAAAAAAATCTGATGACGTGAGGAAAAAGATCCTCTCGGTTCAGGCGGGAGTTAAGAGGTTAAGAAAGAACTTTTAATAATATCACATGAATCAAAACGTTTATTTTATTGTTTGATTTGTGGCATATTTATTTTTTATTTATCTCCCAACATGTACAATAGTTGAAAGGCAGATCTGATGTTAAAGGCAGTGTCGATGCGTAAACCCGCTCCATGAAACGCCTGTGAACATGTGGTCGGGGCGCCCTCTGCTGGTCTCCACCTTCTACTACAAACAGAGAAGTCATTTTATTTTGTAAACTCACAAATGATTAAATATTATTGTTAAATTATTATACATTATTATAAAACAGCTAAACAAAAGTGTCTTCCTCCCGCGTCTGCGCTCTGAACCGAGTCCACGTGACCCCGGACGCGCTGTGGTCCTGAATAATTGACCGCATCCGCGTGACCCCTCTCTCCGAGCGCGTGCTGGTGAACCGGAAACGCTCGTGAGGATGCGCCCGTGTCCGCGAGCCGCTCATCCTCCGTCTCCCCGCCTCTCCATCCCTCCATCCCGGCGCGTAACGATGCTGTCCCGGCTGTGAGAGCCCCTGCGCGTGTCCCCGGGTCTGGGGTCTCCGCGGCGCCGGCTGAAGGCGCTCCATGGGCGGGCAGGAGCTGCGGGGGACAGCGGCCTGAGCGCAGAGGCGAGGACCGAGCACCAGGGCCGGGTCTGGGGCCTCGGAGGATGAGCCACAGCGCGCGGGGAGGATATGTGTCGATGTTTCCCGTGACGCTGCGGCGGAGCTCATGATGTAGCCCCTTCAGGACTGAGGTAGGGGGGCAGGAGGTATAGGAGGTATAGGAGGTATAGGTGGTATAGGAGGTATAGGAGGTACAGGCTCATAACTGTTTCTCTCTTAGCCAGTGCCTGTGTTTTGATGCTCACTGTGTCTCATTATGAGGCGCAGACAAACCATCTGACAGATCCTGATACTTTAACCTCTTAACTCCCGCCTGAACATGTTCTCTCCTGTTCTCCATGTTCTCCAAATCTAAAAGCTTCTTCAAAACAGAAGAAAAAAAGAAAGTGAGGATGTGAACGCAACAAAAAAGCGCTAAAAAGTGACCAATAAAGCGACAAAAATGACAAAAACTCAACAAAAAGGTGACAAAAGAGCAGCAGGAAAAGGACAAAAATCGGGCAAAAAAGTGACAATAATCCAGCAGAAAAAAGTGACAATAATCCATCAGAAAAATGAAAAAAATCGGGCAAAAAAGTGCCAATAATCCATCAGAAAAATGACAAAAATCCATCAGAAAAAAGTGACAATAATCCATCAGAAAAATGAAAAAAATCGGGCAAAAAAGTGCCAATAATCCATCAGAAAAATGACAAAAATCCATCAGAAAAGTGACAAAAATCGGGCAAAAAAGTGACAATAATCCATCAGAAAAATGACAAAAATCAGGCAAAAAAGTGACAATAATCCATCAGAAAAATGACAATAATCCATCAGAAAAATGACAAAAATCGGGCAAAAAAGTGACAATAATCCATCAGAAAAATGACAAAAATCAGGCAAAAAAGTGACAATAATCCATCAGAAAAGTGACAAAAATTCATCAGAAAAGTGACAAAAATTCATCAGAAAAGTGACAATAATCCATCAGAAAAATGACTAAAAAAAACAGCAAAAAAATGACAAAAATCCATCAGAAAAAAGACAAAAATCGGGCAAAAAAGTGACAATAATCCATCAGAAAAATGACTAAAAAAAACAGCAAAAAAGTGACAAAAATCCAGCAAAAAATGACAAAAATCGGTCAAGAATATGACAAAAATCCATCAGAAAAAAGTGACAAAAATCCATCAGAAAAAAGTGACAAAAATCCATCAGAAAAAAGTGACAAAAATCCATCAGAAAAAAGTGACAATAATCCATCCGAAAAATTACACAAATCCTCAGAAAAATGACAAAAATCGGGCAAAAAATTGACAAAAGAGCAGCAAAAAAAGTAATCAAAAAGTGACAAAAACACAAAAGGGAAATAAAAGTGACGACAATGGCAAAGAGGTGGGAAATCATTTGGTTTTGGCGGGTGGTAAGAGGTTAATATCCCAGTAATCACTTCATGATACGTGTTATATCAGTTTTCATGCAGTGAATAGAGTTTATTTCTGTGGACAGAGCAGAGGGAGGTCTTGCAGATCCCTCCAGGAGCAACATTATAAACTCCTCTGTTCTGGGGTTTGTTTTTCTGCAGCTCATGAGATTCTGCTCAAATCCATTGTCATTTTCCAAAGTCTCCCAAACCACTTATTTAAAAAGTAGAAACAAACATACTACATTAGTGTTATCGAAACTATGAGGCAAGTGCACATTACAGACACAAGGCACTTCTCTTCCAGCCCACGATGCACCGGTTTAGTTCTGATTTATGAATATTAATCAGCGTTTATTATTTGCAAAATCATCATATTATTTATTTATTTTGCACTTTAGCATAAGTAGTTAAAAAGAACATATATAATAATAATAATAATAGCATGTGCATGGGAGAGGCAACAACACCAGTCCCAAGTAAACATTAAATAAGAATCAGAGTAATGTAAACCCACGCTAAGTCACTACATAGTACAAAAATACAGAGTCAAATACAAATACAATGTGTCAAATATACAACACTCATACAATCATTCCTTTATGAGTCTCTGCTCTGTTTTAGTTAGTTTTTATACATGTATAATGAGGTGAAGATGGATCTGTTTGTTCCAGACTTTAACTCCATCATGTCTGACTGAACGCTGATCACCAGATGTTTTATATAACGGCAGATGAAGGTGCCGTTTTATAGCATAACAATGAACCTAATGGTTATGATGGTTAAAGTATTTATATCAAACATGTTCAAGAGTTTCATTTAAAAAACAAAGGTGCTTTGGAGCCTCAGGTTTGGAAAGAGTCGCTTTCTTTTGTAGAATGAACATTTTGTTTAGGTGGTGAAGTATTTCCCCAAACAATATTACCATAATTAAAATATGGATAAATAAGACTGTTGTAAAGTGTTAACAGACATTTACAATTTACTAGGTTTCTAACTTTACTTATGATTCCAATAGACTGTGAGTTTTCTTTTTGCAAACTTTTTCGACCTTTTCTTCCAGTGCAGTTTATCGTCAATCTGAAAAAACATGTCGATGACACTGTTTATTTCTTCATTATTAATATGAATTTTGATTTGATCTCTGTCATATGTTTTATTACCAGCAAACAACATAACATTAGATTTATTAACATTTATTTCATAGATGTTAATTAAGTCTCAGGAACCTTCCTTCTCTTGAGCCACTTATAACTTTCCAGGTCACGACCCCCAAACTCACTCGGCCAATCACACGGCAGGTCTATTTAAATCAAACTCACTCGGCCAATCACACGGCAGGTCTATTTAAATCAAACTCACTCGTCCAATCACACGGCAGGTCTATTTAAATCAAACTCACTCGGCCAATCACACGGCAGGTCTATTTAAATCAAACTCACTCGGCCAATCACACGGCAGGTCTATTTAAATCAAACTCACTCGGCCAATCACACGGCAGGTCTATTTAAATCAAACTCACTCGGCCAATCACACGGCAGGTCTATTTAAATCAAACTCACTCGGCCAATCACACGGCAGGTCTATTTAAATCAAACTCACTCGGCCAATCACAGGGCAGGTCTATTTAAATCAAACTCACTCGGCCAATCACAGGGCAGGTCTATTTAAATCAAACTCACTCGGCCAATCACACGGCAGGTCTATTTAAATCAAACTCACTCGGCCAATCACAGGGCAGGTCTATTTAAATCAAACTCACTCGGCCAATCACACGGCAGGTCTATTTAAATCAAACTCACTCGGCCAATCACAGGGCAGGTCTATTTAAATCAAACTCACTCGGCCAATCACAGGGCAGGTCTATTTAAATCAAACTCACTCGGCCAATCACACGGCAGGTCTATTTAAATCAAACTCACTCGGCCAATCACGCAGCAGGTCTATTTAAATCAAACTCACTCGGCCAATCACACGGCAGGTCTATTTAAATCAAACTCACTCGGCCAATCACACGGCAGGTCTATTTAAATAATGTCACACTTTTTTAAATGTTGCCAATAAAGTTCTTTAAATGTAGTAAACGTCTCCTGTGTCTCCTGTTTGAGGCGCTGACCCGAACACGCCGCGGTTACCGTGACGATGGGCGGCTCTCTGTCGTCCTGCTGCGTCTCGTCCAGCCCCAAACTGAGGAGGAAGAACCACTCCCGCCTGGAGCCGTACCTGCCCGAGTCCGACCTGAGCCGCGAGGACACGGTCTGCAGCAACCTGCAGCACATCAGCGACCGCGAGAACCTGGACGGTACGGGGGCGGGGTCAGGGGCGGGGACAGGGGCGGGGACAGGGGTCAGGGACGGGGGCGGGGACGGGGGCGGGGACGGGGCGGGGACAGGGGAGGAGACAGGGGAGGACACGGTCTGCAGCAACCTGCAGCACATCAGCGACCGCGAGAACCTGGACGGTACGGGGGCGGGGACGGGGGCGGGGACAGGGGCGGGGACAGGGGCGGGCATAAAATGACAAAAAAAATGACAAAAAAGAGACAAAAAAGAGACAAAAATCCAGCAAAAAAAAGAAAAAAATTCAGAAAAAAAGTAACACAAATCCAGCGAAAAAAGAGACAAAAATCCAGAAAAAAGAGACAAAAATCCAGAAAAAAAGAGACAAAAATCCAGAAAAAAGAGACAAAAATCCAGAAAAAAAAGAGACAAAAATCCAGCAAAAAAAAAGAAAAAAATTCAGAAAAAAGAGACAAAAATCCAGAAAAAAAAAGATGAAAGTCCAGCACGGGGGCGGGGGCGGGGCCAGGGGCGGGGACAGGGCGGGGACAGGGGAGGAGACGGTCTGCAGCAACCTGCAGCACATCAGCGACCGCGAGAACCTGGACGGTACGAGGGCGGGGACGGGGACAGGGGCGGGGACAGGGGCGGGCATAAAATGACAAAAAAAATGACAAAAACTCAACAAAAAAGAGACAAAAATCCAGCAAAAAAAAGAAAAAAATTCAGAAAAAAAGTGACACAAATCCAGCGAAAAAAGAGACAAAAATCCAGAAAAACAACACAAAAATCCAGCAAAAAAGTGACAAAAATCCAGCAAAAAAGAGACAAAAATCCAGCAAAAAAAAGATAAAAATCCAGCAAAAAAAGAGACAAAAATCCAGAAAAACAAGACAAAAATCCAGCAAAAAAGAGACAAAAATCCAGCAAAAAAAAAGATAAAAATCCAGCAAAAAAAGAGACAAAAATCCAGAAAAACAAGACAAAAATCCAGCAAAAACAGACAAAAATCCAGAAAAAAAAAAGATGAAAGTCCAGCACGGGGGCAGGGACTGGGGCGGGGGCGGGGACAGGGGTAAAGGGCTCACAGTGGGGCAGGTAAAGGGCTCACAGTGGGGCGGGTAAAGGGGCTCACAGTGGGGCAGGTAAAGGGCTCACAGTGGGGCAGGTAAAGGGCTCACAGTGGGGCGGGTAAAGGGCTCACAGTGGGACGGGTAAAGGGGCTCACAGTGGGGCAGGTAAAGGGCTCACAGTGGGGCAGGTAAAGGACTCACAGTGGGGCAGGTAAAGGGGCTCACAGTGGGGCAGGTAAAGGGCTCACAGCGGGGCAGGTAAAGGGCTCACAGTGGGGCAGGTAAAGGGCTCACAGTGGGGCAGGTAAAGGGCCTCACAGCGGGGCGGGTAAAGGACTCACAGTGGGGCAGGTAAAGGGCTCACAGCGGGGCGGGCACTTTTACACAGTGACATTATCAGTATTTTCAGTTTATATTTTGCCTAAAGTAACACATCCTCATGAAGTGTTACGAACCATCACTGTGCTCGCCTGGTCCCGCCTCCTTCTCTCTGCGCCCTGTCCCGCCTCCTTCTCTCTGCGCCCTGTCCCGCCTCCTTCTCTCTGCTGTTGGGGCTGTGGCTCCTCCTCCTCCTCATCATCATCACCCCCTTCACAATCAGACCATTCTCTCTGCACTGGGTCATAATAAATGGCTCCATAATTGGCTTGTTGCACGGTGTGGCTATGCTAGCTCCTCTGACCTGAAGGTGTGAGCGCCTGGACTTCCTGTCTGTTTTCTTTTCCTGGAATAATAATCATATTTTCTAAAGATTATGTTGTGGGCGGTGAGTTCCCGGTAGACGATCATTTACTGTGTTCAAATCATGAAGTTCAGATCAGAGACGCCTGTGATCATGAAGGATCGAGTTTGTCTTGAAGCTAAAGGCTAACATGCTATAAAAGAATATATATAAAGGCACTATTTCAAGTTGTGTAAAGCATTAACCGCTTAACTCCCACCTGAACCGAGCACGTTTTCTCGACGAAAACAATGATGGAAAAGTAGCAAAAATGTCACAAAGAAATTGACAAAAAATTGACGAAAAATGACAAAAATGTCACAAAATAATGACCAAAAAATTACAAAAATGTGATAAAATGTGACAAGAAAATTACAAAAAATGTGATAAAAAATTGACAAAAAAGGGACAAAAAATTGATGAAAAAGTGGCAAAAATGTCACAAAAACGTCACAAAAATGTCACAAGAAATTGACGAAAAATGACAAAAATGTGATAAAAATGTGATAAAAATGTGATAAAAATTTGACCAAAAAATGACAAAAATGTGACAAAAAAAATTACAAAAATGTGATAAAAAATTGACCAAAAAAGTGACAAAAATGATGGAAAAAAAAATGACTTGAGGAAAAAAGATCCTCTCGGTTCAGGCGGGAGTTAAGAGGTTAAATTAGCCTTTAGCTTCAAGACAAACTCACTGATCCTCACAAACATAAACGTCTCCTCTATAGAAATATTTCTACCAGGAACTCACGGGTCTGAGCTCATCTTAATGGAAATGAACACGAACAGGAAGTACTAGCGCCCACAGCTTCAGCTCAGAGGAACTAGCGTAGCCACATTGTGCAACAAGCCGATTCCATTTACCCAACACTAAATGCACAGTGTAACGATCTGCTGACGAGAGCGAAAGAGCGAGATCAGCTGACGGCCTGAAGAGACGAGTCCAGATCTTCACCCCAGTGAGGATCTTTAGGATGTGCTTCAGGCTCTCACGAGATCTCACACTGTGGAAGAAGTTTATTAAATTCAAATCTAAAAGCTTCTTCAAAACAGAGGCAAAAAACGAGACGAAAATGAGGATGTAAATGCAAAAAAAGAGAAAAAGTGACCCAAAAAAACGACAAAAATGACAAAAACTCAACAAAAAAGTGACAAAAAAAAGCTAAAAATCCAGCAAAAAAGAGACAAAAATCCAGCAAAAAATAAAATAAAAATCCAGCAAAAAAAAGACAAAAATCCAGCAAAAAAGAGACAAAAATCCAGCAAAAAATAAAATAAAAATCCAGCGAAAAAGTGACAAAAATCCAGCAAAAAAAGTGACAAAAATCCAGCAAAAAAAGGACAAAAATCCAGCAAAAAAAGACAAAAATCCAGCAAAAAATAAAATAAAAATCTAGCCAAAAAAAGACAAAAATCCAGCGAAAAAGTGACAAAAATCCAGCAAAAAATAAAATAAAAATCCAGCCAAAAAAAGACAAAAATCCAGCAAAAAAGACAAAAATCCTGAAAAAAAGACAAAAATCCAGCAAAAAATAAAATAAAAATCCAGCAAAAAAAAAGACAAAAATCCAGCAAAAAAAAGATAAAAATCCAGCAGAAAAAGACAAAAATCCAGCAAAAAAAAGACAAAAATCCAGCAAAAAAAGACAAAAATCCAGCAAAAAAAGACAAAAATCCAGCAAAAAATAAAGTAAAAATCCAGCGAAAAAAGACAAAAATCCAGCCAAAAAAAGAGACAAAAATCCAGCGAAAAAAGACAAAAATCCAGCAAAAAAGAGACAAAAATCCAGCAAAAAAGAGACAAAAATCCAGCAGAAAAAGTGACAAAAATCCAGCGAAAAAAGACAAAAATCCAGCCAAAAAAAAAGACAAAAATCCAGCAAAAAAAGGACAAAAATCCAGCAAAAAAGTGACAAAAATCCAGCAGAAAAAGTGACAAAAATCCGGCAGAAAAAGTGACAAAAATCCAGCAAAAAAGAGACAAAAATCCAGCAAAAAAAGGACAAAAATCCAGCAAAAAAGTGACAAAAATCCAGCAAAAAAGTGACAAAAATCCGGCAGAAAAAGTGACAAAAATCCAGCAAAAAAGTGACAAAAATTCAGCAAAAAAAGATAAAAATCCAGCAAAAAAGTGTCAAAAATCCAGCAAAAAAGTGACAAAAAATCAGCAAAAAAAAGACAAAAATACAGCAAAAAAAGACAAAAATCCAGCAAAAAAGTGACAGAAGAGCAGAAAAAAAGTAAATAAGTGACAAAAACGCATAAGGGAAATAAAAAGTGACGACAATGGCAAAGAGAATGGATTTGGTTCTGGCTGGTGAAAAGAGGTTAAACAACGTCACAGAGAATGAGCTGGAATCAAACTAAAGGCAGAACAAACAGATACTTTTTATCTGTGGCAACATGCTTTATTATTCAGGAAGTGTAGGTCTGCCTGATAACAACAGTTCTGAATGTCTAAAACAGCGGCCCAGGCTCCACAGCACGTTATTGGATTGACCTGAATCAGACAGGACTTCTCTAAAGCATCAGTGGAATGACGCTGGAGTGTGAGCGCCCTCCGTCAGTGGAGGCAGCAGCTCGTCTGGGCCGGCTCCGTCATGTGTTTACAGTTATCACAGATATCCGTGTCATGCGGACGCTCCACATGTCCACGGGCCTCTCAGAGCGGCTGTGCTTCGGCTCCAAACCGGGTCGGGTTTTACCAACAATCACAAGCACACATGCAAAACAACTGCGGGGCTTTGAACTGTCGTGAAGTCACTGAAGGAGGGAAAGACGAGGACGACACCGACTCAAATACAACAAACCCACAGAAAAGATTAGTTAAAAGTCAAAGCCTTGTTGTGAGACTGATTTATATTTACATCTTTCAATAGAACTTCAGAACATTCCGCCTCTGGGTTAAAACAATATACTTTAATTGCTTTAAATTGGTTAAGAACATTTTATTATTATTATTTTTAGGTCAGGTTTTTGTGCTAAATTGGACACATTTTTTCATAGTTTTCATTTGAAATAAGATTTTACACTGCAAAAAGTGCCCGACTAAAAACAAGGAAAACAATCTTAAAATAAGACGTTATGTCTTGTTTTAAGGAAAACATTCTGCCAATGGGGTCAGCATGTTTTTCTGGCTAAGAATTCTTATTTCTAGAATATTTTTCTCATCATAAAACAAGAAAGAAACACTAAATTTAAGCAATTAAACAGCTAGAATTAAGCAAAATGTGCTCAGAAAATGGAATAATTTAAGGAAAACATTCTTATTTTGTGAAAAATTGGGGGATGTTTTACTTAAATGTTGCTTGATTTAAGTAAAATGTTCTAAATTACACACATTTTTCAGCAAAATGTTCTTATTAAATACTAATATTTAAGGAAAATATTGCCGCGCCCGGGGTCCCGTCTCCATGATGTGGAGCCAGGCTGATGGTCAGAATCACCTACTGGAGGATTCACCTATTGTACATGCAAAAAAAAGATAAAAATTTAGCAAAAAAAAGATAAAAATTCAGCAAAAAAAAGATAAAAATGCAGCAAAAAAAAGATAAAAATTCAGCAAAAAAAGATAAAAATTCAGAAAAAAAAAGAAAAAAATCACCCAAAAAAAAAAGATAAATTCAGCAAAAAAAAGATAAAAATCCAGCAAAAAGAAGATAAAAATTCAGCAAAAAAAAGAAAAAAATTCAGCGAAAAAAAAGACAAAAATCCAGCAAGAAAGTGACAGAAGAGCAGAAAAAAAGTAATAAAAAAGTGCCAAAAACGCATAAGGGAAATAAAAAGTGACTGGATGAAAGTGAATGGATTTGGTTCTGGCGGGTGGTAAGAGGTTAGACAACGTCTTGTTTTAAGGAAAAACTTCTGCCAATGGGGTCAGCATGTTTTTCTTGCTAAGAATTCTTATTTCTAGAATATTTTTCTCATCATATAACAAGAAAGAAACACTAAATTTTAGCAAATAAATAACTAGAATTAAGCAAAATGTGCTCAGAAAATGGAATCATTTAAGGAAAACATTCTTATTTAGTGATAAATTGGGGGATGTTTTACTTAAATGTTGCTTGATTTAAGCAAAATGTTCTTATTAAATACTAATATTTAAGGTATATTTAAGGGACCCACCTCCATGATGTGGAGCCAGGCTGATGGTCAAAATCGCCTGCTGGAGGATTCACCTATTGTACATGCAAAAAAAAGATAAAAATTCAGCAAAAAAAAAGATAAAAATCCAGCAAAAAAAAGCTAAAAATTCAGCAAAAAAAAAGATAAAAATCCAGCAAAAAAATAAATAAAAATCCAGCAAAAAAAGACAAAAATCCAGCAAAAAAGTGACAGAAGAGCAGAAAAAAAGTAATAAAAAAGTGCCAAAAACGCATAAGGGAAATAAAAAGTGACGACAATGGCAAAGAGGAGGGATGGATTTGGTTTTAGCGGGTGGTAAGAGGTTAGACAACGTCTTGTTTTAAGGAAAAACTTCTGCCAATGGGGTCAGCATGTTTTTCTGGCTAAGAATTCTTATTTCTAGAATATTTTTCTGATCATAAAACAAGAAAGAAACACTAAATTTAAGCAAATAAAGCTAGAATTAAGCAAAATGTCCTCAGAAAATGGAATAATTTAAGGAAAACATTCTTATTTAGTGAAAAATGTGGGATATGTTACTTAAATGTTGCTTGATTTACGTAAAATGTTCTTAATAAATACTAATATTTAAGGTATATTTAAGGGACCCACCTCCCTGATGTGGAGCCAGGCTGATGATCAGAATCCCCTGCTGGAGGATTCACCTATTGTACATGTTTTAGTGGTAGACACGGGGAGAACATGCTCCACACAGAAAGGCCCCGTCCTGGTGGGAATCGAACCCGGGACCTTCGAGCTGTGAAGCTGAGGCTCTAACCGCTGTGCCACCGTGCCGCCCACTGTTAGATGTTCTTACCGGCAGTGACTCAGCAGCTAACGGAGCTGTTCCACGGCTTTTTTCTGCACTTTTTATACTGTTTTTAGCTAATGTCAGTCAATGGAAGTGTATGCTAACAGCTGCAAAGATGGCGGATCTCCATGGTAACTGTAGAAAACACGTGCCTCAGCAGCCACAGACCTGGTGAGGACATGTTGGGATCACACTTCCTCTTGTGAATGAACCACGTGGAAATAAAGGCGTTAAAGCTCCGCAGTGTGGCTTTAAGTTTCCCGTTGGTGTGAAGGAGGGATCTTTACGGCCGCCCTGCGTCTGTACCGTGGCGTCTGAGCCGTGGCGTCTGAGCCGTGCATGTATTATGTAAGAGAGAGGATCCGGTTTCTCCGCTCGGATCTGGGTCAGTGAGCGGTGAAAACGTGTTTACAGCCAACACCAGCCTGACAGGGAAACGCCCAGATGCCCTCCCACCCCCCAGCACACACCACAACTCAGAAACGTATATGACACAATATAAATTTGATATGTTTTTGCCAAAAATTGCACTGAAATGTAAAAAAAAAAAAACGAACCTGAAGAGCATTTTCTCCAGGTCAGCTTTACCCAAATCCTGTAGGCCAGTGTAACGCCTCATTTGAAAGATAAGATCTACAAAACTCATCTAAATGGATCTTTTTCCTCACGTCATCATATTTTCCAACTTTTTTTTGATGGAGGGGATTCAACTCATTTTTGTAACTTTTTTCAATTTGTTGTCTTTTTTTGTCACATTTTTTTTCATTTTTCCGTCACTTTTTCATCATTTTTTTTTTTTCATTTTTTCGTCACTTTTTTTTTCTTTTTTTGTCATTATTTTATTTATTTATTTTTGTCATTTTTTTGTCATTTTTTTTTCTTTTTTTGGTCACATTTTTTGTCCCTTTTTTGTCACATTTTTTGTCATTTTTTTTGTCACTTTTTTGTCACATTTCCATCATTGTTTTCGTCTCAGTTTTGTTGCTATTTTCACTGCTTTTTTCCAGAAGCTTTTGGATTGGGGTAAAGCCAAACTGGAGAAAATGTCAGTTCAGGTGGGAGTTAAGGGGTTAACACCTGAAAAATTATGTAATTGTGGATTTTTCCTTTATGTCACTCATGAAAAAAAAAGTTCAGTTTAACCTCTTAACTCCCGCCTGAACCGAGAGCATTTTCTCCAGTTCAGCTTTACCCAAATCCTGTCGGCCAGTGTAACGTCTCATTTGAAACCTAAGACCTACAAAACTCATCTAAATGGATCTTTTTCCTCACGTCATCAGATTGTTTTTTGGGGGGTTTTCTATGGAAGCCCGTTTCCGCCATGGTAAAAAATAAAAGCCCAACGGGAAGTCGAAATTACGAGATTTAAACTCGAAATTTCGTGTTTTAAACACAAAATTATGACTTTAAATCTCGTAATTTCGACTTCCCGTTGGGCTTTTATT
Organism: Gobius niger; assembly: GCF_951799975.1. NCBI lineage: Eukaryota > Metazoa > Chordata > Actinopteri > Gobiiformes > Gobiidae > Gobius > Gobius niger. The sequence continues at coordinate 1,541,967 of NC_136859.1, forward strand.
TTTTACCATGGCGGAAACGGGCTTCCATAGTATTCAACTCATTTTGTAGCATTTTTAATTTATTTTTTTTGTCCATTTTTTTGTCTTTTTTAGTCATTTTTTTTGTCATTTTTTGTCATTTTTTTGTCCATTTTTTGTCTTTTTTGGTCACATTTTTGTCTTTTTAAATCTTTTTTTTGCCTTTTTTTGTCTTTTTTTGTCTTTTTTTGTCTTTTTTTGTCTTTTTTTGTCTTTTTTTGGTCCATTTTTTGTTTTGTTTTTTTGTCATTTTTTTGTCACATTTTTGTCATATTTTTGTCTTTTTTAATCTTTTTTTGTCATTTTTTTTGTCATTTTTTCGTCACTTTTCCATCATTGTTTCCGTCTCAGTTCTGTCGCTATTTTCTCACCTTTTTTCCAGAAGCTTTTGGATTGGGGTAAAGCCAAACTGGAGAAAATGTGCTCAGTTCAGGGTTAACACTTGGAAAATGATGTATTTGTGGATTTTTTCCTTTATGTCACTCACGAGCGTCGTGTTTTGTTCCAGAGCTGAATCTGACGTCGAACCCGTCGGACCATCCCCGGGACAACACCCTGTTCCTCAGCAAATCACACAACGACGGTCAGTCTGGCTTTGTACATTTACTACACACAAATCTGCTTTTTATGGTTTTATTTTGCCAAACACAAATGAGACTCTTCGGCTTTGTATCGTTTCAGTCTCAGTCTCAGTTGTGCCCGTTCGAACCGGTGAGTGCTCACTGCGCTCTGGCGCCCCCTGCTGTTCCTCTCAGCTCTGCTTCGATCTCAGTTTCCGACTGTGTGCCGCAAAGTCAGACAAATCGAGACGTCCAGACACTTTGCCACAAACAATGACTTCAACAATGACTGGATTTACCAGAAACGTCTGAGTGTCCAGTATCGGTCGATCTGACTTTGTGAGAAATATCTTTGGAATCATTTCGGGATCTATCCATAAAATATAGTGTACGTTTTCAGCCATTTTCAGCGACGAAAGTGTGAAATCTTTAGTCTCCAACACAGAAGACCCCAAGTCTCTGTCACTAGATGGAGCCCTGGGCGGCCGCCTGGGTCGCCTATGCGTCGATGTCGCTGCGAGAGTGGAAGGAAAACGGCCCTAAAGTTTAGTAACATCTGCACACGCGCCCTAATCATTCAGGGTTAGACCAGGGAGCGCCTCCGGAGTGTGGACTTGGGGTCTGTTGTTCTTTGGGTCTGTTGTTCTTTGGTCGTTGTGTCTTTGGGTCTTTGGGTCTTTTGTTCTTTGGGTCTTTTGGTCTGGGTCTGTTGGTCTTTGGGTCTGTTGGTCTTTGGGTCTGTTGGTCTTTGGGTCTGTTGTTCTTTGGGTCTTTGGGTCTTTGGGTCTTTGGGTCTTTGGGTCTTTGGGTCTTTGGTCTTTGGTCTTTGGGTCTGTTGGTCTTTGGGTCTTTGGTTCTTTGGTCTGTTGGTCTTTGTTCTGTTGGTCTTTGGGTCTGTGGGTCTTTGGGTCTTTGGGTCTTTGGGTCTGGGTCTTTGGGTCTTTGGTTCTTTGGTCTGTTGGTCTTTGGGTCTTTGGTTCTTTGGTCGTTGGGTCGTTGGGTCTTTGGGTCTTTGGGTCTTTGGGTCTTTGGGTCTGTGGGTCTGTTCGTCTTTGGGTCTGTGGGTCTTTGGGTCTTTGGGTCGTTGGATCTTTGGATCTTTGGATCTTTGGGTCTGTGGGTCTTTGGGTCTGGGTCTTTGGGTCTTTGGGTCTTTGGGTCGTTGGGTCTTTAGTCTTTGGATCTTTGGTTCTTTGGTCGTTGGGTCATTGGATCTTTGGGTCTTTGGGTCTTTGGGTCGTTGGGTCTTTGGGTCTGTGGGTCTTTGGGTCTGTGGGTCTTTGGATCTTTGGGTCTTTGGGTCTGTGGGTCTTTGGGTCTTTGGGTCTTTGGGTCTGTGGGTCGTTGGGTCATTGGATCTTTGGGTCTTTGGATCTTTGGGTCTTTGGGTCTGTGGGTCTTTGGGTCTTTGGGTCTTTGGATCTTTGGGTCTTTGGGTCTTTGGGTCGTTGGGTCTTTGGGTCTGTGGGTCTGTGGGTCTGTGGGTCTGTGGGTCTGTGGGTCTTTTGGTCGTTGGGTCTTTAGTCTTTGGATCTTTGGGTCTTTGGGTCTTTGGGTCTTTGGGTCTTTAGTCTTTGGGTCTTTGGGTCGTTGGGTCTTTGGGTCTTTGGGTCTTTGGGTCTTTGGGTCTTTGGGTCTGTGGGTCTGTTCGTCTTTGGGTCTGTGGGTCTTTGGGTCTTTGGGTCTTTGGGTCTTTGGGTCGTTGGTCGTTGGATCTTTGGATCTTTGGATCTTTGGGTCTGTGGGTCTTTGGGTCTGGGTCTTTGGGTCTTTGGGTCTTTGGGTCGTTGGGTCTTTAGTCTTTGGATCTTTGGTTCTTTGGTCGTTGGGTCGTTGGGTCTTTGGGTCTGTGGGTCTTTGGGTCTTTGGGTCTTTGGATCTTTGGGTCTTTGGGTCTGTGGGTCTTTGGGTCTTTGGGTCTTTGGGTCTGTGGGTCGTTGGGTCTGTGGGTCTTTGGGTCTTTGGGTCTTTGGATCTTTGGGTCTTTGGGTCTTTGGGTCGTTGGGTCTTTGGGTCTGTGGGTCTGTGGGTCTGTGGGTCTGTGGGTCTGTGGGTCTTTTGGTCGTTGGGTCTTTAGTCTTTGGATCTTTGGGTCTTTGGGTCTTTGGGTCTTTAGTCTTTGGATCTTTGGGTCTTTTGGTCTGTGGGTCTGTTGGCCTTTGTGTCTTAGGTCTTTGGGTCTTTAGTCTTTGGATCTTTGGGCCTTTGGGTCTTTGGGTCTGTGGGTCTTTGGGTCTTTGGCTCTGTGAGTCTTTGGGTCGTTGGGTCTTTGGCTCTGTGAGTCTTTGGGTCGTTGGGTCTTTAGTCTTTGGATCTTTGGGTCTGTGGGTCTGTGGGTCTTTGAATCTTTGGGTCTTTGGGTCTTTGGGTCTTTGAATCTTTGGGTCTTTGGGTCTTTGGGTCTATGGGTCTTTGGGTCTGTGGGTCTGTGGGTCTTTGGATCTTTGGATCTTTGGGTCTTTGGGTCTGTGGGTCTTTGAATCTTTGGGTCTTTGGGTCTTTGGGTCTATGGGTCTTTGGGTCTATGGGTCTTTGGATCTTTGGATCTTTGGGTCGTTGGGTCGTTGGGTCTTTAGTCTTTGGATCTTTGGGTCTTTGGGTCTTTGGGTCTTTGGATCTTTGGGTCTTTGGGTCTTTGGGTCTTTGGGTCTTTAGTCTTTGGATCTTTGGGTCTTTGGATCTTTGGGTCTTTGGGTCTGTTGGTCTTTGGGTCTTTGGTTCTTTGGTCGTTGGGTTGTTGGATCTTTGGGTCTTTGGCTCTGTGGGTTTTTGGGTCGTTGGGTCTTAGTCTTTGGGTCTTTGGGTCTTTGGGTCTTTGGTTCTTTGGGTCTTTGGGTCTTTGGGTCTTTGGGTCTTTTGGTCTTTTGGTCTTTTGGTCTTTGGTTCTTTGGTCGTTGGATCTTTGGGTCTTTGGGTCTTTGGGTCGTTGGGTCTTTAGTCTTTGGATCTTTGGGTCTTTGGGTCTTTGGGTCTTTGGATCTGTGGGTCTTTGGGTCTTTGTGTCTTTGGTCTTTGGGTCTGTGGGTTTTTAGTCTTTGGATCTTTGGGTCTTTGGGTCTGTGGGTCTGTGGGTCTTTGGGTCTTTTGGTCTTTTGGTCTTTGGTCTTTGGTCTGTGGGTCTTTGTGTCTTTGTGTCTTTGGGTCTTTGGTCTTTGGTCTGTGGGTCTTTGGGTTTTTGGGTCTTTGGTCTGTTGGTCTTTGGGTCTGTTGGTCTTTGGGTCTGTGGGTCTTTGGGTCTGTGGGTCTTTGGGTCTTTGGGTTTTTGGGTCTTTGAGTTTTTGGGTCTTTGGTCTTTGGGTCTTTGGGTCTTTGAGTCTTTGGATCTTTGGGTCTTTGGGTCTTTGGGTCTTTGTGTCTTTGGTCTTTGGGTCTTTTGGTCTTTGTGTCTTTGGTCTTTGGTCTTTGGGTCTTTGGGTCTTTGGGTCTTTGGTCTGTGGCTGAATGACTTTAATAACTCATGTTTTCTCCTTTTCTCTCTGTGCAGTTCGAGACAAACGGAAGAGCCTTTACATCAACAACGTGAGTGAGATCATTAATTAGATTAAATAAACGTGAGATCATTAGATGAGATTTAGATCGTCATGAACATCGCCCCAAACGCCTCCAAACCTTTTTCCGTTTCCTTTGTTTCGCAGAACGGAACGACCCGCAGGAAGTACAGCTCCTGCTCCACCATTTTCCTGGACGACAACACCGTGAGCCGACCGCACCTCAAATACACGGTCAAATGGTGAGGCCCGGCGCCTAGTGTACATGTTTTACGGAGTCATAACAGGCCTTTTCTCTCCACAGTTTGTGTCTGGCCATTTACTACCACATCAAGAACAGGTGAGGAGCATTTCCACCTGTATCTAAGAACATGAGAGCCTGTGTCTGATCTGTGTGCTGTGGCAGGGATCCAGACGGAGCCATGCGGCTGGAGATCTTCGACGAGAAGCTTCACCCCCTCACAGTGAGTCAGTGTAACATGAGCTAAAATGTCCAGATATTTTAATCGACTAAAATAAGACTAAATAAAAATGAAAAGGAGAGACTAAAATCATCCAAACTTCTACTGACGGTCTGAAAAAGCCTCATATCATTTAAATTCACTGCCAAATGAAAACAGGAAATATTAAAACTCTCCCGGGCCGCATGTCTGAGACGCCTGCCCATAAGCCCGTGTTTAACCTACAGTCACAGCACGTGTTGTGTGTTTTTCTGCAGAAACACGAGGTTCCCATGGACTACGATAAGCAGGACCCGGAGCAGAAGCAGATCTACAGATTCGTGCGGACACTGTTCAGCGCCGCTCAGCTGACGGCCGAGTGCGCCATCGTCACACTGGTCAGAGCCAAACGTCCTCACCCTCGTCTGCACCTGCCGGGGTTCAGGGGGAGGGCGGGGCTACAGCAAAGAGAGGGCGTGGGGTTGGTGTCAGGATTGGTGGGGGCACTTAAACTCCCGCCTGAACCGAGAGGATCTTTTTCCTCACGACATCAGATTTTTTTTTTCATCTTTTCAACTCATTTTTGTAACTTTTTAGTCATTTTTTTGTCATTTTTTTGGTCATTTTTGTCACATTTTTGTAATTTTTTCGTAAATTTTTTTAATCACATTTTTATCATTTTTTTGTCAATTTTTTGTCATTTTTTGTCAACGTTTTTTTTTTTTTTTTTTATTTATAACATTTTTGTCACTTTTTTGTCACATTTTTATCCTTTTTTTCGTCATTTTTTTTATTTTTATCAATTTTTTTCATTTTTTTGTCACATTTTTGTCATTTTTTTCGTCAATTTTTTCCGTCAATTTTTTGTCATTTTTTTCGTCAATTTTTTTATCAATTTTTTGTCATTTTTTTGTCACATTTTTGTCATTTTTTCATAAATTTTTTGTCAATTTCTTGTGACATTTTTGTGACATTTTTGCCACTTTTTCATACATTTTTCGTCACTTTTTCGTCAATGTTTTCTCCCTTTTTTGTCACATTTCCATCATTGTTTTCGTCTCAGTTTTGTCGCTATTTTGTCACCTTTTTTCCAGAAGCTTTTGGATTGGGGTAAAGCCAAACTGGTTCAGGTGGGAGTTAAGGGGTTAAATAAAAGGTAAATAATGCTTAAAACTAATCTCATTTCTTAACATTTAATACTATTATGCTGTATATTTTTGTAACTATTAGCCGTATTGGCATGGGATTAGAATGACCTCAGGTAAAAAGTAAATATTATGAGTTTCTGATCCCGTGTGAATCTGCCACGTCAGGGGAAATATTCTCCTGATTTTTACGTTCAGGGTAATTCTGCAAACTCCTCAGTCTCAGGTGGTTCCAGAGTCGAGAGAATCAATATGTCGGAGTTTGGAAAGTTTAACCAGTGTAATGAAGTTTTAACACAGTTTATTTATGTCCCTGCTCAAGCTATAGTAATAATATCATTCTATCAAATTCTTACAATGACTAAAATGTATTTTTTTTATTAATTAACTCCTTAACCCCTGCCTTCACCAAGTCCATTTTCTCTGCTTCAGCTTTACCCAAATCTAAAAGCTCCTCGACTGGAGCCTACAGGCCAGTGCAACACCTCATTTGAAATATAAAACCTACAAAACTGATCTAAACGTCTCATTTTTTTGTTGCGGTTTTGTTGAGTTTTCATCATTTAAGTTTTGTTTTTGTCGCTCTTTAGATGCTTGTTTATCAAGAACTTTCAGATTTGAGTACAGCCAAACTGGAGGAGATGTGTTGGTTCAGGTGGGGGTTAAGAGGTTAAATTCCAGGTGAAAGTTCATAGACCCTTAGCCTTAGTGTCTCCCCTTAACCCCTTAACTCCCACCTGAACCGAGCACATTTTCTCCAGTTTGGCTTTACCCCAATCCAAAAGCTTCTGGGAAAAAGCAACAAAACTGAGACGAAAACAATGATGGAAATGTGACAAAAAAGTGACGAAAAATTGATGAAAAAGTGGCAAAAATGTCACAAGAAATTGACAAAAAAGTTACGAAAAAATGACAAAATGTGACAAAAAAATGACAAAAATTTGATAAAAAACGGATGAAAAAATGATAAAAAACTGACGAAAAATGACCCAAGAAAAAATGAAAAAAATTTGACAAAAATTTGACAAAAATGACAAAAAAATGACAAAAAATTGATAAAAAATGACAAAAATGTGACATAAAAAATGCTACAAAAATTTGATAAAAATTTGACAAAAAAATAACAAAAAAATTGTCCAAAAAATGACAAAAAATGATAAAAATGTGATGAAAAAATGGATGAAAAAATGACAAAAAAAAGACAAAAAATGACCCAAAAAATGACAAATAAGGTACAAAAAAGTTACAAAAATGAAAAAAATGAGTGAAAAAAATGTGATGACGTAAGGAAACAGATCCTCTCGGTTCAGGCGGGAGTTAAGAGGTTAAATCCCCGCTCTCTCGTTTTGGACGTGGTCACTTCCTGCTCTCTGGTCTTGTGATGAATCCCTCTGGCTCCACAGACGGCAGATCTTCTCCTCTCATTCCCCCGTGTTCCTCTGCTCAGGTTTACCTGGAGCGGCTGCTGACCTACGCGGAGATCGACATCTGTCCGGGGAACTGGAAGAGGATCGTCCTGGGCGCCATCCTGCTGGCGTCCAAAGTGTGGGACGACCAGGCGGTTTGGAACGTGGACTACTGCCAGATCCTGAAGGACATCACCGTGGAGGACATGTGAGACCAACCAGGGCGTACTCCTTTATCAGGCCAATAAGAAACGGGACATTTAACGTAACGGTGGCACGGTTTAGTATTGATCTGGTACAAAACCCCCACAGAAAACAAACTAAATGTAATGAATCTGGTCATTTATGAAGCATTTACTCCAGTAGCATCTTCTTCCCTCATACAGTTCTGATCCATTTGACCGACCTGATGTAAGATCTTTGCTTTTTCAAGTTATTTCAGTTTTATTGGAGGCTCAGACTTTAGCTCCGTTTGTTCATGGATTTTCTTCTGTCAAACACTTAAAATCATTCACTTCTATATTCAGGTGAGACTCACTACTAGGGCTGTGCAATTAATCGAAATTCGATTACGATTTCGATTACAACAGTAAACGATTACAAAATTAGCATAATCGCAAAAAATCGATTATAATTTTTTTTATTTTGTTTTTATTTTGTTTTTTCAAAGAAAAAAATTGCCTTTTTTTTCTAATTTTTAATTTTTGGATTTTTGTCACTTTTTTGATGGATTTTTGTAATTTTTTTGATGGATTTTTGTCTTTTTTTGATGGATTTTCGTCATTTTTTTGCTGGATTTTTGTCATTTTTTTGCTGGATTTTTTTCTTTTTAATGGATTTTTGTCTTTTTTTTTTATGGATTTTTGTCTTTTTTTGCTGGATTTTTGTCTTTTTTTTAAATGGATTTTTGTCATTTTTTTGATGGATTTTTTTCACTTTTTTGATGGATTTTTTAAAGGCAACAAATAATCGTTTGAATAATCGTGATTTCAATTATGACAAAAATAATCGTGATTATTATTTTTTCAATAATCGAGCAGCCCTACTCACTACATGCAAAGTGACATACTGTATGTTTAGCCCTTATGATTTTGAAGATTTTGAAAATACACTGTACACCGTAATCATCGAAATTATAACAAAGGCTTGACATTTGTCACTTTGCAGGTCATGAGTCTATATCATATATTAGTTTCACAGTTGAACCTCTTAACTGAACCGAGAGGATCTTTTTCCTCACGTCATCACTTTTTTTTTGTGGGGTATTCAACTCATTTTTGTAATTTTTTGTCATTTTTTTGTCACATTTTTGGCATTTTTTTGGTCCAATTTTTGTCACATTTTTGCCATTTTTTTGTCACGTTTTTTGTCATTTTTTGTCACATTTTTGTCATTTTTTGTCATATTTTTTGTCATTTTTTGTCACATTTTTTGTCACATTTTTTGTCATTTTTTTGTCACATTTTGTCACATTTTTGTCATTTTTTGTCACATTTTTGTCATTTTTTGTCACATTTTTGTCATTTTTTGTCACATTTTTGTCATTTTTTGTCATATTTTTTGTCATTTTTTGTCACATTTTTGTCATTTTTTGTCACAATATTGTCATTTTTTGTCACATTTTTGTCATTTTTTGTCACATTTTTGTCATTTTTTGTCACATTTTTTGTCATTTTTAAATCACAGTTTTTTTGTCATTTTTAAATCACAGTTTTTTTGTCATTTTTTGTCACATTTTTGTCATTTTTTGTCACATTTTTTGTCATTTTTAAATCACATTTTTTTGTCTTTTTTTGTCATTTTTTGTCACATTTTTGTCATTTTTTGTCACATTTTTTGTCATTTTTTAATCATATTTTTGTCACATTTTTTGTAATTTTTTTGTCCAATTTTTATCACATTTTTGTCATTTTTTTGTCACATTTTTGCCACTTTTTCATCAATTTTTCGTCACTTTTTTGTCAATGTTTTCTCACTTTTTTCTCACATTTCCATCATTGTTTTCGTCTCAGTTTTGTTGCTATTTTCACTGCTTTTTCCCAAAAGCTTTTGGATTGGGGTAAAGCCAAACTGGAGAAAATGTGCTCGGTTCAGGTGGGAGTTAAGGGGTTAATCACAGAAATAAATAAACTTTTTCTAATTTTCTAATGTTCCGAGTTTCACCTGTATTCCAAAAATACTGGCCTCACTGCACATAACTCCACGACTCAACACAGTTCCAAAAATGTAACCGTTTCTCTCCTAACATAACGTTTTATTTTGAAGGAACGAGCTGGAGCGGCACTTCCTGGAGCTGCTGCAGTTCAACATCAACGTCCCGTCGAGCGTTTACGCCAAATACTACTTCGACCTGCGCTCGCTGTCGGAGACCAACAACCTGAGCTACCCGCTGGAGCCGCTGAGCCGGGACAAGGCGCAGAAGCTGGAGGTAAAACCATGACATAAACTCTCGGATCTGCACAGGAGCCGCTTCAAATCTGCCTCTCCTTTTCCAGGCGATCGCTCGACTCTGCGACGACAAGTACAGGGAGGCCCGACGAGCCGCGAGGAAGCGCTCGGCCAGCGTCGACAACCTCTGTGGGATCAAATGGGTCCCAGCGATTCTGTCCTAACGAGTCCTGCAACTACTACTACTACTACTACTACAGCTACTACTACAACAGCTACTACTACAGCTACAACAGCTACTACAGCTACTACTACTGCTGCAGCTCCTCCCCAAACCCGAGAGCCAACACCAAAACTTTACCTGGAATCTCCCGCCTTTATGGAACCAAACCGCACCACTATGGAAACTACTTTCTACGAGAACTACTTTACCACAAGCACTACTTTTACTCCAGTACTTCACCTGCTACTACTGCCATACTGGACGCGAGCGAAAGGACGGACGGACCGCGGAGCAAAAGCCTCCGGACTTCAGAGGCCGAGGAGCGACTGCAGAGGCCGAGGAGCGGCTTCAGAGGCCGAGGAGCGGCTTCAGAGGCCGAGGAGCGGCTTCAGAGGCCGAGGAGCGGCTTCAGAGCGACTTCAGAGGCCGAGGAGCGACTTCAGAGGCCGAGGAGCGACTGCAGAGGCCGAGGAGCGACTGCAGAGGCCGAGGAGCGGCTTCAGAGCGACTGCAGAGGCCGAGGAGCGGCTTCAGAGGCCGAGGAGCGGCTTCAGAGGCCGAGGAGCGGCTGCAGAGGCCGAGGAGCGGCTTCAGAGGCCGAGGAGCGGCTTCAGAGGCCGAGGAGCGGCTTCAGAGGCCGAGGAGCGACTGCAGAGGCCGAGGAGCGGCTTCAGAGGCCGAGGAGCGGCTTCAGAGGCCGAGGAGCGGCTTCAGAGGCCGAGGAGCGACTGCAGAGGCCGAGGAGCGGCTTCAGAGGCCGAGGAGCGGCTGCAGAGGCCGAGGAGCGGCTGCAGAGGCCGAGGAGCGGCTGCAGAGGCCGAGGAGCGGCTGCAGAGGCCGAGGAGCGGCTGCAGAGGCCGAGGAGCGGCTTCAGAGGCCGAGGAGCGGCTGCAGAGGCCGAGGAGCGGCTTCAGAGGCCGAGGAGCGGCTGCAGAGGCCGAGGAGCGGCTTCAGAGGCCGAGGAGCGTCTGCAGAGGCCGAGGAGCGTCTGCAGAGGCCGAGGAGCGGCTGCAGAGGCCGAGGAGCGGCTGCAGAGGCCGAGGAGCGGCTGCAGAGGCCGAGGAGCGGCTGCAGAGGCCGAGGAGCAGCTGCAGAGGCCGAGGAGCGGCTTCAGAGGCCGAGGAGCGGCTGCAGAGGCCGAGGAGCGGCTTCAGAGGCCGAGGAGCGGCTGCAGAGGCCGAGGAGCGGCTTCAGAGGCCGAGGAGCGGCTTCAGAGGCCGAGGAGCGGCTTCAGAGGCCGAGGAGCGGCTTCAGAGGCCGAGGAGCGGCTTCAGAGCGACTTCAGAGGCCGAGGAGCGACTTCAGAGGCCGAGGAGCGACTGCAGAGGCCGAGGAGCGACTGCAGAGGCCGAGGAGCGGCTTCAGAGCGACTGCAGAGGCCGAGGAGCGGCTTCAGAGGCCGAGGAGCGGCTTCAGAGGCCGAGGAGCGGCTGCAGAGGCCGAGGAGCGGCTTCAGAGGCCGAGGAGCGGCTTCAGAGGCCGAGGAGCGGCTTCAGAGGCCGAGGAGCGACTGCAGAGGCCGAGGAGCGGCTTCAGAGGCCGAGGAGCGGCTTCAGAGGCCGAGGAGCGGCTTCAGAGGCCGAGGAGCGACTGCAGAGGCCGAGGAGCGGCTTCAGAGGCCGAGGAGCGGCTGCAGAGGCCGAGGAGCGGCTGCAGAGGCCGAGGAGCGGCTGCAGAGGCCGAGGAGCGGCTGCAGAGGCCGAGGAGCGGCTGCAGAGGCCGAGGAGCGGCTTCAGAGGCCGAGGAGCGGCTGCAGAGGCCGAGGAGCGGCTTCAGAGGCCGAGGAGCGGCTGCAGAGGCCGAGGAGCGGCTTCAGAGGCCGAGGAGCGTCTGCAGAGGCCGAGGAGCGTCTGCAGAGGCCGAGGAGCGTCTGCAGAGGCCGAGGAGCGGCTGCAGAGGCCGAGGAGCGGCTGCAGAGGCCGAGGAGCGGCTGCAGAGGCCGAGGAGCAGCTGCAGAGGCCGAGGAGCGGCACTTATCGCGCTCGTTTGAGGAATAAAAGCTTCTGTTTTGAAAGTAAAGCACAGAATAGTTTGTTCTCGCAGACAGACGTGTTTAAATGTTGTTTAAAAGCAGATGAGGCTCGTGTTACCTCACTAAACTCGCTCTGCACAGTCGGGTGTTGAGGTCGACCGAAAGGGTTTTTTCTGAGGCCGATGCTGATATGCTCGGCCAATATTTTTCATCGGGAGATTCGGGAGTTTTCCCGGTGGGCCGATGTACTTTTGGGCCAGTCAGACCGAGATGAGGCCCGTTATACCTTAAAGCAGTACTAAGTAACGTGTTTACCTTAATAAATCCTCCCCGTCGTCCCTGTGGGGGAAATACAAGTGTTTATGGGATGATTGGAGGGTCTTTCATCGCCCCCTGGTGTCTCTGGACAGAAAACCATGTTTGCAACTTGACTGCCACCGGACCGGAGAAAGCAATACACACTAATGGAATCGCAAAGAAGAAGCTAACATGCTAACGGGCAAAGCTAACTGCGGCTAACGTCACTTTAAACAGTATTTACAGCCAAGTTTGAGTGAAAAAAAATATTTCCGTTGTATAATTGGATGCACAGTAACCCTCTCTGCCTTCGCCTTTCCTGTCAGCGTAGTATTTACTCTCCAAGACCATTAATAAGTTAAAAAAATCTTGCTGCGACACCTGCAGTTGCGCTTATGGCCTCTAGGGGGAAGAGTTACTTAGTACTGCTTTAACACCGGCCCACAATTAGCGGGAAAAGCCATTGGAGGATCTATCTTTACATAGATGCAATTACACCGCTCCTCCACTAGAGGGATGTGACGCCTTTTATTCCCCTCTGGTGGCGCTTTCTCGAGTCATGCCCTGCTCCCCCTGAGCTGTGGGTGGACTCGTTATCAAGCTTCGCTCTTTTCGATGTAAAAAGTGTGCATCACCTTGTAAAATCCCCAAATATCAAACAGGTCGACCTCTTGCAGAACATGAAGAACATGAAGAACATGAAGCACCACAGATGGAGTCAGTTCAACCCCTTAACCCCCACCTGAGCCGAGCACATTCTCTCCAGTTTGGCTTTACCCCAATCCAAAAGCTTCTGGAAAAAAGCTGTGAGAAAATAGCAACAAAACTGAGACGAAAACAATGATGGAAATGTGACAAAAAAGGGAGAAAACATTGACAAAAAAAGTGACGAAAAATTTATGAAAAAGTGGCAAAAATGTCACAAAAAATGCCTAAAAAAATTGATAAAAAATGACAAAAATCTAAAAAAAAAAAAAAAAAAAATATGATAAAAATTTGACCAAAAAATTCCCAAAAATTGACAAAAGACAAAAAAAAAAAAAAAAAAATGTGCTAAAAATTTGTGACGAAAAATTGATGAAAAAGTGGCAAAAATGTCACCAAAAATGACAAAAAATTACAAAGACAAGACATAAAAATGACTACAAAATTGATAAATGTGACAAAAAAAGGACCAAAAATTGATTTTAAAAAAATGACAGAAAAGTTACAAAATGAGCTGAATAACCCCTTCCAAAAAAAATCTGATGCCGTGAGGTAAAAGATCCATTTAGATGAGCTTTGTAGATCTTAGCTTTCAAATGTTACACTGGCCGACAGGATTGGGGTGAAGCTGATCTGGAGACAGTGCTCTCGGTTCAGGCGGGAGTTAAGAGGTTAAAGGTGACACACTTTCTTAAAATGCACAAATTGTCGTCGACTCATGAGTAAAATGAAGAATGTGAGGACTTTAAGACCGTCTGTCTGCGAGTACTGATAAAAACAGAAGCTTTTCTCACCGTAGAGGTCGAGTTTTCAGTGCCTAAACCTCTGAACTACAGGAGCTGCGGAACAAAACCAGACTGGAGCTCTTTCTCACCACGGCATTATTATTATTATATTATATTATTATATTATTATTACGGACGATGGAGCTGTGAAGTGTTTTCTACGTGTCCTGATCCACGAACCGCACAAAGATGATTGTTATTTATTATTTTCAGTCCTTTGTTTCCAGTGTTTCCTGTGAGTTGTGACCCGTTCATGTCCGTTTCTGACCGAGCCGCGCCCACAGGAGCGAAGGGTCCGGATCCGGGGGAGTCGGAGACGTGTTTATGATTTGTGTTTCGGATGTTTCAAGTGTACTTTCTCTCTGCACATTTTCTGATCAAACTGAAAGTGCTTCATAAAAGTATTTTCAGCCTCATGCCCCGCCCAGATTTAGAATAATGAATAAAACATGCCACGTTTTTCAGAGCTTGTATGTTCTGTTTAACCTCTTAACTCCCACCTGAACGGATCCCATTTTCTCCAGTTTGGCTTTACCCGAATCAAAAAGATTCTTGGGGAAAAAAAGCACCAAAACAGCCACGAAAAATGAGAAGAAAACAAGGATGTAAACGCAAGAAAAATGTGAACAAAATTCAACAAAAATGTGACAAAAATTCAACAAAAATGTGACAAAAATGCAACAAAAAATCGACAAAAATGTGACAAAAATTCGACAAAAATGTGACAAAAATTCAACAAAAATTCGACAAAAATGTGACAAAAATTCAACAAAAATGTGACAAAAATTCAACAAAAATATGACAAAAATGTGACAAAAATGTGACAAAAATTCAACAAAAATGTGACAAAAATTCAACAAAAAATTGACAAAAATTCAACAAAAATGTGACAAAAATTCAACAAAAATGTGACAAAAATGTGACAAAAATTAAACAAAAATGAGACAAAAATTCAACAAAAATGTGACAAAAATGCAACAAAAAATCGACAAAAATGTGACAAAAATTCGACAAAAATGTGACAAAAATTCAACAAAAATTCGACAAAAATGTGACAAAAATTCAACAAAAATGTGACAAAAATTCAACAAAAATATGACAAAAATGTGACAAAAATGTGACAAAAATTCAACAAAAATGTGACAAAAATTCAACAAAAAATTGACAAAAATGCAACAAAAAATCGACAAAAATGTGACAAAAATTCGACAAAAATGTGACAAAAATTCAACAAAAATTCGACAAAAATGTGACAAAAATTCAACAAAAATGTGACAAAAATTCAACAAAAATATGACAAAAATGTGACAAAAATGTGACAAAAATTCAACAAAAATGTGACAAAAATTCAACAAAAAATTGACAAAAATTCAACAAAAATGTGACAAAAATTCAACAAAAATGTGACAAAAATGTGACAAAAATTAAACAAAAATGAGACAAAAATTCAACTAAAATTCAACTAAAATTTAACAAAAAATCAACTAAAAAATGACAAAAATTCAACAAAAATGTGACAAAAAAGTGAGAAAACATTGATGAAAAAGTGGCAAAAATGTCCCAAAAATGTCATAACAAATTGACAAAAAGTGACAAAAAATGACAAAAAAATTACAAAAAAATGACAAAAAATGACAAAAAAAACTTATGAGTTGAATACCCAACAAAAAAATGATGGAAAAAAAATCTGATGACGTGAGGAAAAAGGTTCAGGCGGGAGTTAAGAGGTTAAAATGCTTTATTCACCTCTCAAAAAGTATGTTTTTGAACACAGTGTTAACTCCTGGAGAGAAATGGGTTTAGGCTGTTCATATTATGCCTTATTATAAAGCACTGGTTCTCAAAGCGGTGTCCGTGGCCCCCTGCAGTGCCTGAGAGGCCCTGCAGGGGGCCCTAAAGCACACAAAGGCGTGATTTATCCATTTAAATGAATACAATAAGACGTGTAAGTCGCTGGTCAAGGTTCAAGGTCACTTTATTTGTACCAAAAGGTTAATTTGTTTGGCAAAGAGTGAGACACACACGGATCTGTGCAGGTAAAAGGCCTGGTTATAAAAACATAAAAGCGTTTCAAGCCCATCCACAAAAGACAACATGTAAAATGCTGCTCCTCTCAAAGTCCACAGCGCCCCCTGTCTGTCACAGGCCAGAGACGTCTGTGTCACTGCAGACGGTAAAGACACATTTATATTTTGTAAAATGTACCTGTTTGTCAGAATGGACCAGTGTTCAGGGGTTTATGAGTGTTTGACCTTTGACCTTGTTCCAGTGTTTCATCAAAAACTCATTATTGGAGACAAGTGGGATCTTCCCTCTGAACAGAGTTATAAAGTCTTACAGTTTGGTTTCTTATAGTAAGACAGAAGGTTTAGTTTACCTGCTTGACTAGTTTCGATCACTTCCTGTGCTCTTCCTCAGAAGAAGGATCGCCCCGTCTCCCCCACATATGTTTTATTGCATGATGGGCACGGGATCTCGTATATGACGATCATTCAGCGCACGAGAGAAAGAACACCAGAAGGAATGTGAAAAGGAGACGGCCAAAAGACAACAACCAGAGCAATAAGAGAACAAGCAATGCAAGAAAATCTCAAATCAGCCACATCAGAGCACTGTAAGAGGGAGAAGCACATCATGAGCTGGGACCATGCCAGGGTCACCCGTGCCCAAAGTAACAAGTACCACCGCTGGAGACAGTAACAAGTACCACCGCTGGAGAAAGTAACAAGTACCACCGCTGGAGAAAGTAACAAGTACCACCGCTGGAGAAAGTAACAAGTATCACCGCTGGAGAAAGTAACAAGCACCACCGCTGGATCAGAGAAGCATCGAGATCAGGAAACGTGCACCGACATATATGACCCGGGACGAGGGAGCCACACCTGATCCCACACCTGGGAGGCCGTCCTGGAGAAGGCGCCGGTCAGTAGGGGGAGTAAACTCTCCCTACTGACCGGAACATCCATGTAAGCTGCTACGACACGGCACCTCCACCACCAGGGGGCGCTTCTGAGGAAGAGCACAGGAAGTGATCGAAACTAGTCAAGCAGGTAAAACTAAACCCTCTGTCCTACTATAAGAAACAAAACTGTAATAGACTTAACCTAAGAAGACAGTATGAACCTTCTACAAAGAGAGTTATGAAGTGTTTCCTTTACGTGTGAAAGGAGACGTACTAAACATGCATTATATATATATATATATATATGTATATCTATGAACTGGTGACTCCGGCTCCTGTGGGCGAGGTCCGGTCCGAGGTCCGGTCCGTGGTCCGGTCCGTGGTCCGTAGCCGACCCTCAGGTTCTGTCTCAAACTGTTGGACTGTGTTCAGGTCTGAACCTTGTATTAGTAATAAACCTCCTCTGAGCACTTTGTTCTTTCTGCAGCTGAACTTTCCACCTCCTCTGGTGCTTTTCATACATTAGTTATAGCTATACTTCTGCACAGTCTATCACAGCAGATATATTCCAATATTAGTATCACAGCATCACTGACGACCTCATCTGACTGAGATCCACACTGTTTCTGCAAAACAAACACGGATCAGAACTAAATGTGTAAAAGTTCAGTTTTAGTTCAACATTTCTTTTGATTTTGTGTTTTTTTTTATGCTTCTGCAGATTTGTGCTTAAATAGAACATGATATTCGGGCAGCAGAGTGATCGCGCTCGTAGAAGGTCCCGGGTTCGATCCTCGGCCCGACGGAGGGTTTCTGTGGAGCATGTTCTCCTCGTGTCTGGTTCTCCTCGTGTCTGGGTCTGTTCTCCTCGTAGCCCTCATAATGCTGTATCTCGTTACCACTGTGGTCTGTATATAGCCTGTACTTGAGGAGCCTCACACACAGCGCCCTCTGCTGGATGAAGGCGGCTCTGCCTTTCACACAATAACCCAGAGACTGAGCAGATGGTTTAACCTCTTAACTCCCACCTGAACGGATCCCATTTCATCCAGTTTGGCTTTACCCTAATCAAAAAACACCAAAACAGCCACAAAAATGAGAAGAAAACAAGGATGTAAACGCAACAAAAATGTGACAAAGATTCAACAAAAATTCAACCAAAAAGTGACAAAAATTAAACAAAAATGTGACAAAAATTCAACCAAAAAGTGACAAAAATTCAACAAAAAAGTGACAAAAATGTGACAAAAATTAAACAAAAATTCAACAAAAATTCAACCAAAAAGTGACAAAAATTAAACAAAAATTAAACAAAAAGTGACAAAATTCAACAAAAATGTGACAAAAATTCAACAAAAATTCAACAAAAATTCAACCAAAATGTGACAAAAATTCAACAAAAATGTGACAAAAATTCAACAAAAATTCAACAAAAATTCAACCAAAAGTGACAAAAATTAAACAAAAATGTGACAAAAATTCAACCAAAAAGTGACAAAAATTCAACAAAAAAGTGACAAAAATGTGACAAAAATTAAACAAAAATTCAACAAAAATTCAACCAAAAAGTGACAAAAATTAAACAAAAATTAAACAAAAAGTGACAAAATTCAACAAAAATGTGACAAAAATTCAACAAAAATTCAACAAAAATTCAACCAAAATGTGACAAAAATTCAACAAAAATTAAACCAAAAATTCAACAAAAATGTGACAAAAATTAAACAAAAAAATTACAAAAATTCAACAAAAATGTGACAAAAATTAAACAAAAATTAAACCAAAAATTCAACAAAAATGTGACAAAAATTAAACAAAAAAATGACAAAAAATCAACAAAAATTAAACCAAAATGTGACAAAAAAATCAACAAAAATGTGACAAAAATTCAACCAAAAAGTGACAAAATTCAACAAAAATGACAAAAATTCAACAAAAATGACAAAAATTCTACAAAAAATTACAAAAAATCAACAAAAATGTGACAAAAATGTGACAAAAATTCAACAACAAAAATGACAAAAAATCAACAAAAAAGTGACAAAAAATAAACAAAAATGTGACAAAAATTAAACAAAAAAAATGACAAAAAATCAACAAAAATTAAACCAAAATGTGACAAAAAATCAACAAAAATTAAACAAAAAAATGACAAAAAATCAACAAAAATTAAACCAAAATGTGACAAAAAAAATCAACAAAAATGTGACAAAAATTCAACAAAAATGTGACAAAAATTCAACAAAAATGACAAAAATTCAACAAAAATTCAACAAAAATTAGAAAAAAATAAACATACAAAAGGTGACACAACACAGCAACAACGCGAGGAAAAAGATCAGTTTTGTGGGTCTTAGCTTTCAAATGAGGTGCTACACAGGCCTATATAAAGAGGACAGAATGCATTAGGTTTCTGCGGGCGGTCAGAGGTTTTTAATAAAGAAACATTTGTGAAGCAGCTCCAGCTCAGACACGAGGAACATGTGAAAGATCTGAGGTTGAAACCGGACACGTCTCCAGCCGGGCCGGGGTGAGGAGCGCCGTCCGGACCTTACAATCCCAGCTATGCTTTGTGAGTCCTGGGTAAGAATAGCCTGAGGCGCAGACGTGCCTGAGGCGGGACAGAGGTGACCCCGGTGCCTTAAAGAGCGACGCCTCAGACCCGGTCCAGACGAGGACTCGACCAGGCTGCACTCACACAGACCTGGGACTCCAGAGCTGATCTTCAGAGGAGAAGCAAGATGATCAGAGCCAAGGACCTAGTGCTGATCACCATGAGCCACAGCGTCTCCTTCACAGGTGAGAACTGCACCACGACTCGTCACATTGTTGAACCTTTTTGACTCATCTTTTTGTCTCTTTTTGTCTCTTTTTTGTCGCTCTTTCGTCACTTTGAAGTTGTGTTATTGTTGCTTTTCTGGCATGTTTTCGTTGCTCTTTTGTTGCTTTATTAGTGGAGTTTTCGTCGCTTTTTTATGACTTTTGAGGCTTTTTCATCACCTTTTTTCATCACTATTTTGACGCTTTTTTGAAAGAAGCTTTTAGATTTGGGTAAAGCTGAACTGGAGATATCGTCGCTGGTTAAAGCGGGTTTAAGAGGTTAAGTTAACTGTGGGGCAGAGCCTGAAGGCGCACCTGTGCAGAAAAAATTCAACAAAAAATTACAAAAACTCAACCAAAAATGTTACAAAAATTCTACAAAAATTCAACAAAAAATTACAAAAACTCAACCAAAAATGTGACAAACATTCAACAAAAATTCAACAAAAAAATGACAAAAAATCAACAAAAAATCAACAAAAAAGTGACAAAAATTCAACAAAAATGTGACAAAAATTCAACAAAAATGTGACAAAAATTCAACAAAAATGTGACAAAAATTCATCAAAAAGTGACAAAAATGTGACAGAAATGTGACAAAAATGTGACAAAAATGTGACAAAAAATCAACAAAAAATCAACAAAAAAGTGACAAAAAGTGACAAAAATGTGACAAAAATTCAACAAAAATGTGACAAAAATTCAACAAAAATGTGACAAAAATTCATCAAAAAGTGACAAAAATGTGACAGAAATGTGACAAAAATGTGACAAAAATATGACAAAAAATCAACAAAAATTCAACAAAAGTGACAAAAATTCAACAAAAATTCAACAAAAATTCAACAAAAATTCAACCAAAATGTGACAAAAATTCAACTAAAAAGTGACAAAAATTCAACAAAAATGTGACAAAAATTCAACAAAAATGTGACAAAAACTCAACAAAAATGTGACAAAAATTCAACAAAAATTCATCAAAAAATTCCAAAAATTCAACAAAAATGTGACAAAAATTCAACAAAAATGTGACAAAAATTCATCAAAAAGTGACAAAAATGTGACAGAAATGTGACAAAAATGTGACAAAAATGTGACAAAAATGTGACAAAAAATCAACAAAAATTCAACAAAAGTGACAAAAATTCAACAAAAATTCAACAAAAATTCTACCAAAAAGTGACAAAAATTCATCCAAATGTGACAAAAATTCAACTAAAAAGTGACAAAAATTCAACTAAAAAGTGACAAAAATTCAACAAAAATGTGACAAAAACTCAACAAAAATGTGACAAAAATTCAACAGAAATTCAACAAAAAAATGACAAAAAATCAACAAAAAATCAACAAAAAAGTGACAAAAATTCAACAAAAATGTGACAAAAATTCAACAAAAATTCAACAAAAATGTGACAAAAATTCAACAAAAATGTGACAAAAATTCATCAAAAAGTGACAAAAATGTGACAGAAATGTGACAAAAATGTGACAAAAATGTGACAAAAAATCAACAAAAAATCAACAAAAAAGTGACAAAAAGTGACAAAAATGTTACAAAAATTCTACAAAAATTCAACAAAAAATTACAAAAACTCAACCAAAAATGTGACAAACATTCAACAAAAATTCAACAAAAAAATGACAAAAAATCAACAAAAAATCAACAAAAAAGTGACAAAAATTCAACAAAAATGTGACAAAAATTCAACAAAAATGTGACAAAAATTCAACAAAAATGTGACAAAAATTCATCAAAAAGTGACAAAAATGTGACAGAAATGTGACAAAAATGTGACAAAAATGTGACAAAAAATCAACAAAAAATCAACAAAAAAGTGACAAAAAGTGACAAAAATGTGACAAAAATTCAACAAAAATGTGACAAAAATTCAACAAAAATGTGACAAAAATTCATCAAAAAGTGACAAAAATGTGACAGAAATGTGACAAAAATGTGACAAAAATATGACAAAAAATCAACAAAAATTCAACAAAAGTGACAAAAATTCAACAAAAATTCAACAAAAATTCAACAAAAATTCAACCAAAATGTGACAAAAATTCAACTAAAAAGTGACAAAAATTCAACAAAAATGTGACAAAAATTCAACAAAAATGTGACAAAAACTCAACAAAAATGTGACAAAAATTCAACAAAAATTCATCAAAAAATTCCAAAAATTCAACAAAAATGTGACAAAAATTCAACAAAAATGTGACAAAAATTCATCAAAAAGTGACAAAAATGTGACAGAAATGTGACAAAAATGTGACAAAAATGTGACAAAAATGTGACAAAAAATCAACAAAAATTCAACAAAAATTCAACAAAAATTCTACCAAAAAGTGACAAAAATTCATCCAAATGTGACAAAAATTCAACTAAAAAGTGACAAAAATTCAACTAAAAAGTGACAAAAATTCAACTAAAAAGTGACAAAAATTCAACAAAAATGTGACAAAAACTCAACAAAAATGTGACAAAAATTCAACAGAAATTCAACAAAAAAATGACAAAAAATCAACAAAAAATCAACAAAAAAGTGACAAAAATTCAACAAAAATGTGACAAAAATTCAACAAAAATTCAACAAAAATGTGACAAAAATTCAACAAAAATGTGACAAAAATTCATCAAAAAGTGACAAAAATGTGACAGAAATGTGACAAAAATGTGACAAAAATGTGACAAAAAATCAACAAAAAATCAACAAAAAAGTGACAAAAATTCAACAAAAATGTGACAAAAATTCAACAAAAATGTGACAAAAATTCAACAAAAATGTGACAAAAATTCATCAAAAAGTGACAAAAATGTGACAGAAATGTGACAAAAATATGACAAAAAATCAACAAAAATTCAACAAAAGTGACAAAAATTCAACAAAAATTCAACCAAAATTCAACCAAAATGTGACAAAAATTCAACTAAAAAGTGACAAAAATTCAACAAAAATGTGACAAAAATTCAACAAAAATTCAACAAAAATTCAACAAAAATGTGACAAAAATTCAACAAAAATTCATCAAAAAATTCCAAAAATTCAACAAAAATGTGACAAAAATTCAACAAAAATGTGACAAAAATTCATCAAAAAGTGACAAAAATGTGACAGAAATGTGACAAAAATGTGACAAAAATGTGACAAAAAATCAACAAAAATTCAACAAAAGTGACAAAAATTCAACAAAAATTCAACAAAAATTCAACCAAAAAGTGACAAAAATTCATCCAAATGTGACAAAAATTCAACTAAAAAGTGACAAAAATTCAACAAAAATGTGACAAAAACTCAACAAAAATGTGACAAAAACTCAACAAAAATGTGACAAAAATTCAACAGAAATTCAACAAAAAATTCCAAAAATTCAACAAAAAAGTGACAGAAATTCAACAAAAAAGTGACAAAAATTCAACAAAAAAGTGACAAAAATTCAACAAAAAAGTGACAAAAATTCAACAAAAAAGTGACAAAAAATCAACAAAAATGTGACAAAAAATCAACAAAAATGTGACAAAAAATCAACAAAAAAGTGACAAAAATTCAACAAAAAAGTGACAAAAATTCAACTAAAATTCAACAAAAATTCAACAAAAATTTGACAAAAATTTGACAAAAATTCAACAAAAATTCAACAAAAAAGTGATAAAAATTCAACAAAAAAGTGACAAAAATTCAACAAAAATTCAACAAAAATTCAACAAAAATTTGACAAAAATTCAACAAAAATTCAACAAAAATGTGACAAAAACTCAACAAAAATGTGACAAAAATTCAACAAAAATTCATCAAAAAATTCCAAAAATTCAACAAAAATGTGACAAAAATTCAACAAAAATGTGACAAAAATTCATCAAAAAGTGACAAAAATGTGACAGAAATGTGACAAAAATGTGACAAAAATGTGACAAAAAATCAACAAAAATTCAACAAAAGTGACAAAAATTCAACAAAAATTCAACAAAAATTCAACCAAAAAGTGACAAAAATTCATCCAAATGTGACAAAAATTCAACTAAAAAGTGACAAAAATTCAACAAAAATGTGACAAAAATTCAACAGAAATTCAACAAAAAATTCCAAAAATTCAACAAAAAAGTGACAGAAATTCAACAAAAATGTGACAAAAACTCAACAAAAATGTGACAAAAACTCAACAAAAATGTGACAAAAATTCAACAGAAATTCAACAAAAAATTCCAAAAATTCAACAAAAAAGTGACAGAAATTCAACAAAAAAGTGACAAAAATTCAACAAAAAAGTGACAAAAATTCAACAAAAAAGTGACAAAAAATCAACAAAAAAGTGACAAAAAATCAACAAAAATGTGACAAAAAATCAACAAAAAAGTGACAAAAATTCAACAAAAAAGTGACAAAAATTCAACAAAAATTCAACAAAAATTCAACAAAAATTTGACAAAAATTCAACAAAAATTCAACAAAAAAGTGACAAAAATTCAACAAAAAAGTGACACAAATTCAACTAAAAATTGCAAAAACTCAACAAAAATTCAACCAAAAAGGAAGAATCGCATGGGCTCATTTCCACTCGTCACTCTCAAACACTCTTGCTCATCCTGGTTACCATGGAGATCCGCCATCTTTGCAGCCGCTAGCATGCAAAGCCCCATAGACTAACATTAGCTAAAAACAGTATAAAAAGTGGAGAAAAAAAGCCGTGGAACAGCTCGGTTAGCTGCTGAGTCACTGCTGGTAAAAAACATGTAACTCACTGTCTCCTCCTCCTCCTCCTCTCTCCCCCTCCCTCCCTCCTTCTCTCTCCTCCTCCTCCTCCTCAGGTAAGACGTGGCTCCTGCTGATGCTGGGTCTCCGCTCGCTCCTCGTGCTCCTCGCCGGGTTCTCCCTGTTCGGGGACGAGCAGGAGCGTTTCGTCTGTAACACCATCCAGCCCGGCTGCTCCAACCTCTGCTTCAACGTCTTCTGCCCCGTCTCCATCCTGCGCCTGTGGCTGTTCCACCTGGCCCTCCTGCTGCTGCCCCACCTCCTCTTCACCTCCTACGTGTCCCACAGAGTCCTGTCCGGGGCCCCCCTGGAGCCCCCCCACAGCGACAGGAGCTCCCCACTCACGCTGCAGAAGGTCAGCATTGGAGTCTGTGAACAAAGCCTGACTTTAGATTTTTAACCTGTTAACTCCCACCTGAACGGAGCACATTTTCTCCAGTTTGGCTTTACCCTAATCAGAAAGATTCTTGGGGGGAAAAAAAGCACAAAAACAGCTACAAAAAATGAGAAAACAAGGATGTAAACGCAACATAAAGTGACAAAAACTCAACAAAAAAATGTCAAAAATTCAACAAAAAAAAGAAAAAAAATCAGACAAAAAATGACAGAAATTCAACAAAAATTCAACAAAAAAATGAAAAAAAATCAACAAAAAAATGAAAAAAATCTACAAAAAATCAACAAAAAATCAACAAAAATTCAACAAAAAATCAACAAAAATTCAACAAAAATTCAACAAAAAAATGACAAAAAATCATTAAAAAAATGACAAAAATGTGACAAAAAATGACAGAAATTCAATAAAAATTCAACAAAAAAATGACAAAAATTCAACAACAAAAATGACAAAAATTCATCAAAAAAATGACAAAAATTCAACAAAAAAAATGACAAAAATTCATCAAAAAAATGACAAAAATTCAACAAAAATTCAACAAAAAAATGACAAAAATGTGAAAAAAATGACAGAAATTCAACAAAAAAATGAAAAAAATTCAACAAAAAAATGACAAAAAAATCAACAAAAATTCAACAAAAATTCAACAAAAAATCAACAAAAAATCAACAAAAATTCAACAAAAAAATGACAAAAATTCAACAAAAAATCAACAAAAAATCAACAAAAATTCAACAAAAAAATGAAAAAAATTCAACAAAAAAATTTAAAAAATTCATTAAAAAAATGACAAAAATGTGACAAAAAATGACAGAAATTCAACAAAAATTCAACAAAAAAATGACAAAAAATCAACAAAAATTCGACAAAAAATCCACAAAAAATCAACAAAAATTCAACAAAAATTCAACAAAAAAATGACAAAAATTCATTAAAAAAATGACCAAAATGTGACAAAAAATGACAGAAATTCAACAAAAATTCAACAAAAAAATGACAAAAAATCAACAAAAATTCGACAAAAAATCCACAAAAAATCAACAAAAATTCAACAAAAAAATGACAAAAAATCATTAAAAAAATGACCAAAATGTGACAAAAAATTACAAAAATTCAACAAAAATGTGACAAAAAAATGACAAAAAGAAAAAAAAACAGGTACAATTTGACAAAAACTCAACAAAAAATCAACAAAAATTCAACAATAAAATGACAAAAATGTGAAAAAAATGAAAGAAATTCAACAAAAATGTGACAAAAATTCAACAAAAACTCAACAAAAAAATGACAAAAATTCAACAAAAAATGACAAAAACTCAACAAAAAAATGACAGAAATTCAACCAAAAAATGACAAAAATTCAACAAAAAAATTACAAAAAATCAACAAAAAAATGACAAAAACTCAACAAAAGTGACCAAAATTAAACAAAACAACACCACACACCCACAAAATAAGGTGACACAGCAACAACACGTGGAAAAAGATCAGTTTTGTGGTTCTTAGCTTTCAAATCGGTGTTACACAGGCCTATATAACAGCCAGAGACGACAGAATGCATTTGGTTTCGGCGTGTGGTCAGAGGTTAATGTTTTCCATCACGTCTGTTCTTTGCAGGGCGGCGTCCCGGCCCCGCCCCCTCCTCGTTTCCACGGCGCCTACATCTCCGTGGTGCTCCTGCGGACGCTCCTGGAGGCGGCGTTCGGGGCGGGGCAGTTCCTCCTCTTCGGGTGGTCGTTTCCCAAGAGCTTCCTCTGCTACGAAGCTCCGTGCACGTCCGGGATCGAGTGCTACGTGTCGCGGCCCACGGAGAAGACCCTGATGCTGAACCTCACGCTGGCCCTCGCCGCCGCGTCCGTCCTGCTCAGCCTGGCGGACCTGGTCGGCTCCGTGAAGGCGCTGCTGCGGTGGCGGAGGCGGAGCTTCCTGGAGGAGACGAGCAGAGGCGAGCGCAGCAGCGTCTCCGCGAGCAGCGAGGAGGAGGAGGAGGAGCATCTGCTGACGAGGAGGAGCGGCCCGGGCGCGGAGGAGAACCCGGCGCCCGGAGCGGAGCCGCCGCGCTCGCCCACGCCGTCCCGCTCCCGACAGCAGAACCAGCTGAAGCCGCCGCGGCCGGAGCGAGGAGCAGCCGCGGCGGCCCGAGCTCCCACGCCCAGAGCCTGCAGGAGGTCAGGGGTCACCGCGGCGAACGCAGGGGGTCAGTCCGACAGCAGCGACTCCCAGGACCACAGACGGGCCTGGGTCTGAGTCCAGTCCAGGACCACAGACGGGCCTGGGTCTGACTCCACACCAGGACCACAGACGGGCCTGGGTCTGAGTCCACACCAGGACCACAGACGGGCCTGGGTCTGAGTCCACACCAGGACCACAGACGGGCCTGGGTCTGAGTCCAGTCCAGGACCACAGACGGGCCTGGGTCTGAGTCCACCCCAGGACCACAGACGGGCCTGGGTCTGAGTCCAGTCCAGGACCACAGACGGGCCTGGGTCTGACGCTACACCAGGACCACAGACGGGCCTGGGTCTGAGTCCACACCAGGACCACAGACGGGCCTGAGTCTGAGTCCACACCAGGACCACAGACGGGCCTGGGTCTGAGTCCACACCAGGACCACAGACGGGCCTGGGTCTGAGTCCAGTCCAGGACCACAGACGGGCCTGGGTCTGACGCTACATCAGGACCACAGACGGGCCTGGGTCTGAGTCCAGTCCAGGACCACAGACGGGCCTGGGTCCTGATGTTTCGGTACCACAGGAGCGTGGTCACGATTCTGGAGCAAAGGAAACTTTACTGAACTTTACTTTTCCTCAGGATTTGTGTTGAGAACTTTTCCTCCAGCGCGTTTCTCTCAAGGCTCCAAAGTAAAACATTGTGCTTGGTTCATTTGAACAGCCTCCAGAGCAGCAGGGGGCGCTGTGCAGATGCTACCGTCAACACCACTGACTCACCACAAAGCAGAAGGTTTGTCCCTTCGTGTTGCTGGACATTCAGGCACAGTTTTGGATTTCTGCAAAGTGTTTTTTTTTACTTTCTACTTTGATACTGAAGTATTTTCTAAATCCATGTTTTGTTTTGTTCCTCAGAGTCAGAATAAAGACTTTGTTGTAGCACATCTGCAGCGTTTCTCTTCCACATGCGATAACAAAGTAATCTCACAAACTCCTTTTACAAGAAGAGTTTTAAAGTGACCGTGTCGTTAAATGACAGTGAGAGAAAATGACTCAAAAACCTCTTAACTCCCACCTGACAAAAACTCAAGTAAAAAGTGACAAAAACTCAAGTAAAAAGTGACAAAAACTCAAGTAAAAAGTGACAAAAACTCAATTAAAAAGTGACAAAAACTCAAGTAAAAAGTGACAAAAACTCAAGTAAAAAGTGACAAAAACTCAAGTAAAAAGTGACAAAAACTCAATTAAAAAGTGACAAAAACTCAAGTAAAAAGTGACAAAAACTCAAGTAAAAAGTGACAAAAACTCAAGTAAAAAGTGACAAAAACTCAATTAAAAAGTGACAAAAACTCAAGTAAAAAGTGACAAAAACTCAAGTAAAAAGTGACAAAAACTCAATTAAAAAGTGACAAAAACTCAAGTAAAAAGTGACAAAAACTCAAGTAAAAAGTGACAAAAACTCAAGTAAAAAGTGACAAAAACTCAAGTAAAAAGTGACAAAAACTCAAGTAAAAAGTGACAAAAACTCAAGTAAAAAGTGACAAAAACTCAATTAAAAAGTGACAAAAACTCAAGTAAAAAGTGACAAAAACTCAAGTAAAAAGTGACAAAAACTCAATTAAAAAGTGACAAAAACTCAAGTAAAAAGTGACAAAAACTCAAGTAAAAAGTGACAAAAACTCAATTAAAAAGTGACAAAAACTCAAGTAAAAAGTGACAAAAACTCAAGTAAAAAGTGACAAAAACTCAAGTAAAAAGTGACAAAAACTCAAGTAAAAAGTTACAAAAACTCAAGTAAAAAGTGACAAAAACTCAATTAAAAAGTGACAAAAACTCAAGTAAAAAGTGACAAAAACTCAAGTAAAAAGTGACAAAAACTCAATTAAAAAGTGACAAAAACTCAAGTAAAAAGTGACAAAAACTCAAGTAAAAAGTGACAAAAACTCAAGTAAAAAGTGACAAAAACTCAAGTAAAAAGTTACAAAAACTCAAGTAAAAAGTGACAAAAACTCAACAAAAACTCTCATTTTTCTTCTGGATTTTTGTCACTTTTTTGTTGAGTTTTAGTCATTTTTGTCGCTTTTTTTGTCACTTTTTAGCGCTTTTTTTGTTGCGTTTACATCCTCATTTTCTTCTCGTTTTTTGCCTCTGTTTTGAAGAAGCTTTTAGATTTGGAGAATTTGGAGAAAACATGTTCAGGCGGGGGTTAAGAGGTTAAAAATGTGGAAAAGTTGTGGTGAAGGGCATCTGCTTGTTTTCGAGCCTCATCTTTAGCGTCAGAGTAAAGACTTTGTTGTAGCACATCTGTAGCAACTGAAAGAAATAAAGTTCTGTCATTCGTTTCTCTTAATCTGATGATAAAGTAATGACTGAGGCGTTTCTCCTGAGGTGCTTCGGTCTGAGTCTCTGCGAGTGAAGGATGTATCTGCCGTCACTTTGACTCGTTTCTGCGGCGCTCAGCTGTGTGACCTCTGACCTCTGACACACGGCGGCGCGACCCGGCCCTGACCTCACGAGCGCTCGCTGCACCGGCCGCTCCTGCCGCTCCTGCTGCTCCTGCCTCTCCGGCCGCCGCCAAACTCTCACAAACTCATTTTACAAGAAGAGTTTTAAAGTGTCGTTAAATGACAGGGAGAGAAAATGATTCAAAATCCGGAGAAAGTTAAAGCAGAAACTGAAACCTCAAAAACCTGCGTCGCCTTTAGTGCTTCAGTGCTGGACGTCTGCGGCCGTGACCCCTGCGTGACCCCTGGATACACAGCGGCTCATGTGACTCCAGTCAGAAACATCACACACAAGTGTTCACAACATTTGACTTTGACTATTTTAAACCTGAGGCTGCAGACACTCACTGTGGACCGATTATTTATCAACTGAAAACAAAGAGAACTCAAACACTCAGACTCTCAGAACAAGTCCAGGGTCCAAACGAACTTAAAGCTGCAAAAAAAGGTTTATTTTCCAGATGAGAGGCAAACAGCAAAGTATCGTAAGCATGGCCCAGCCCACTGGTGCTGCTGGACTGTGTGTGTCATACTCTCCTATATCCACTAGGGGCGCAATGGTAGAAAAAACAAACAGAGCAAAAAATAAACAAATTAGATTTAACCTCTTACCACCCGCCAAAACCAAATCCATTCTCTCCACTTTGCCATTGTCGTCACTTTTAATTTCCCTTATGTGTTTTTGTCACTTTTTTATTACTTTCCTGCTGGATTTTTGTCTTTTTTTTGCTGAATTTTTGTCATTTTTTTGTTGGATTTTTGTCTTTTTTCTGCTGGATTTTTGTCATTTTTTTGCTGGATTTTTGTCTTTTTTCTGCTGGATTTTTGTCATTTTTTGGCTGGATTTTTGTCATTTTTTGCTGGATCTTTGTCATTTTTTTGTTGCTCTTTTGTCACTTTTTTGTTGAGTTTTTGTCATTTTTGTCGCTTTTTTTGTCACTTTTTAGCTTTTTTGTTGTGTTTACATCCTCATTTTCTTCTCGTTTTTGCCTCTGTTTTTAGATTTGGAGAATTTGGAGAAAACATGTTCTGGTGGGAGTTAAGAGGTTAAAAATGTGGAAAAATTCAGTTTTACATTTCCTATTTACCCATAATCCTGACTTTGTGTTTTTTTTAAAGGGGCTGGATGCAAGTTGGCCATTTTATATTCTCACTACTGCCACCACAGGTCATGCGTGTAACTGCAGCTTCTATATTAACCCCTTAACTCCCGCCTGAACCGAGCACATTTTCTCCAGTTTGGCTTTACCCCAATCCAAAAGCCTCTGGAAAAAAAAGAAAATAGCGACAAAACTGAGACGAAAACAATGATGGAAATGTGACAAAAATGTCACAAGAAATTGACCAAAAAAAATACGAAAAATTGACAAAAAAATGACAAAGATTTGATAAAAAATTTATGAAAAAATTACAAAAACGTGATAAAATTTTGACAAAAAAAATTACGAAAAATGACAAAAAGACAAAAAAATGACACAAATGTGATAAAAAATGACAGAAATTTGATTAAAAAAAATTCGAAAAAATTACAAAAATGTACAAAAAATGACCAAAAAAAAGACAAAAAAAAGACAAAAATTTGATTAAAAAATTGACAGATTTGATTAAAAAATTACGAAAAAATTACAAAAATGTGATAAAAATTTACAATTTTTCTTAAACAAAAAAACGACAAAATAAAGACAAAAATGTGATTAAAAAATGACGAAAAAATGACCAATAAATGACCAATAAATGACCAAAAGTTACAAAAATGAGTTGAATACCCAACAAAAAAATAATGGAAAAAATAATCTGATGAGATCCTCTGGGTTCAGGCTCGTGCATGACGGTTTTCTGAGTGACAGTGCAGGATTTCAGAGGCAGTTGTGGTGAACAGGTCTGAGCTCGTTCTACACATGAGCACATGGAGGAACATGTAGGAAAATACTTTAACATGTTTAAACTCTGTATAGTCCCTTTAAAGACTCAATGCAACACATGGTAATGAAATGGTTTGGTAAAAGAACACTTCGAGCAGCCCTTGTCAGAAATGTTACACGAGTTCCTGAATGAGGAGAAAAAACCTGCCCATCATGGAGGCATTTGAAAGAGTCTCTTAGTGGCTGTAAACGTCCGGACAGTGAGAACATACGTGTGATATGTAAACGTCCGGACAGTGAGAACATACGTGTGATTTATGGTCTGCAGTTTTAGTTTAGTGTGTGGAGGCGCTGAGGAGAAGGACAAATACTTCCCGGTGGCGAGTGGACGTCTGACAGAGACACCTGTTCCCCCGTTAGTCACATGACACGTGGGAATCCTTTATAAGATCATTTAAGGCGGAGCTAAAGGCCCGGGCACCATCAATACCAGTACTTTACCGGTACTTTAACGACACTTTCCAATACCTGAACGATACCTATATGAAAATATGTGTCGCCTAGAACCAGGAACAATACTGAGTGGAAGATCTGCACATTTACGAAATCAGATTCATCTCCAATGTCAAGAAATGTGGCGGAAAATTGCAAAAATAAGAAAAAAATAGGGCAAAAATAAGATGTTTTTTTTTTAACAGCAGTCGATATGATTCAATGAGAAGAAATGTCCAAATGTTTTCCCCGATCATTATTTGGAAGTGATTTGATTCACAAACCTGCCACGTATTCGTCATTCTGAATATTGTGAGTTCAGCTCCGTAACTTTTGTGTCCTGCTTTTTTAACCCCTTAACTCCCACCTGAACCGAGCACGTTTTCTCCAGTTTGGCTTTACCCCAATCCAAAAGCTTCTGGAAAAAAGCTGTGAAAATACCAACAAAACTGAGACGAAAACAATGATGGAAATGTGGCAAAAAAGTGAGAAAACATTGACAAAAAAGTGATGAAAAATTGATGAAAATGTGATAAAAAAAATGACAAAAATGTGACAAAAAATGACAAAAAAATGACAAAAAATGACAAAAATATGGACGAAAAAATGACAAAAAAATGACAAAAATGTGACAAAAATGTGACAAAAAATGACAAAAATATGGACGAAAAAATGACAAAAATGTGACAACAAATGACAGAAATATGGACAAAAAAATGACAAAAATGTGACAACAAATGACAAAAAAATGACAAAAAATGACAAAAAAATGACAAAAATTTGACAAAAAATGACAAAAAAAGGACAAACATGCTACAAAAAATGACAAAAATGTGACAAAAAATGTGACAAAAATGTGACAAAAAATGTACAAAAAAATGACAAAAATGTGACAAAAAATGACAAAAAAATGACAAAAATGTGACAAAAATATGGACAAAAAATGACAAAAATGTGACAAAAAATGTACAAAAAAATGACAAAAATATGACAAAAAATTGACAAAATGTTACAAAAAAAATGACAAAAATTGACAAAAAATTACGAAAAATTGACAAAAATGTGATAAAAAATGGACAAAAAAAGGCAAAAATTGACGCAAAAATTTACGAAAAAAATTACGAAAAATAGCAAAAATGTGATAAAAAATGTGACAAAAAAATGACAAAAATTGACGAAAAAATGACAAAAATGTGCTTCAGCCTACGCCTTTACGGTTTCCCGCCTTGTCTGTAATGAATTTGCAGTACATGCATTTTGTTTTATGCTTTGTAACCAAATAAACCTCCATTCATGTTCATGTTCATTTCCTGCATTCTGGTGGATTTTTTATCATGAATAACACTTTAAGCTGATCTTTTTACTGCCGTTAAACAATTCATTTTCTGGGGCCCCCTTCATATTGTGACCCTTCAGCAAAAGCCCAGTGAGCCCCCTTCATCGCTGCAGCCCTGAGACACTGAAGCGGCGGCTCGTGGGTTTGTGTGCGTGACCTCTGACCTCTGCAGTGACGGCTCCTCGGGCGTGTGTCGGATGCCGCTGAGGTCAGAGGTCGCTGTTTGTGGATCTGGGTCTGAGTTTAGAGGCTCGTTAGTGCAGAGGCCGAGGCCGGATAACAAGGAGGCGCTGGACGACCGAGAGTCACGTCCCGGGACAGACGAGGAGCTCTGTGTGAGAGTCACTTAGATTTGGGTAAAGCTGAACTGGAGTAAATGTGCTCGGTGAAGGCGGGGCTTAAGAGGTTTTTACGATGATTATTCTTTTTCTAATGCATTGCCTTAATGTGTCTGAACGTGTCGTTACCTTTTCAGCCGATAGAGGGCAGCAGAGGAGAAGCTATCGTCCCCAATGTGTCCTCTGCTCCTCATGTTCTGCTCCTCATGTTCTGCTCCTCATGCTCCTCCTCTGTCTCTGGAGACTCTGCCCGGTCTCGGCCCATTAGTGACCACCTCCTGAACGGACCCTCCCCACGGAAACATCTCCATCTGATCAAATCTGCAAACTCTAGACAAACAACACACACAACAACACACTAACAACACCAGGGCCGGACTGGGACTGAAGAACCGCCCTGGACTCTGGTCAGCCTGGCCCAAATTAGCGTAAATGTGACACTTCCACAAATACATATGTGAACCTCTTACCCCCCGCCTTAACCCAAAGCATTTTCTCCTGTTCGGCTTTACCCAAATCTAAAGGCTTCTTGACTGGAGAGCAACACTGTAACGCCTCATTTTAAAGCTAAAATCTAGAAAAGTGACGGTAGCTTTTTGTCACGTTGTCGCTGCATTTTTGTCATGTTTTAGTCTCTTTTTCATCACTTTTTCGTTGTGTTTTCGTCTCTTGTTTTTCGGGGGGGGGGGGTTTCATGTTATTGTTTTTTCATCGCTTTTGTCATTGCTTTGTTGTCACGTTTTCGTCACATTTTCTTGTGTTTTTGTCACTTATTTGTTGCTTATCCAGCACGTTTTTGTTTTCGGATGCTCACGTCATCAGATTTTTTTTTTAATCATTTTTTTGTTGGGTATTCAACTCTTTTTTGTATTTTTTTGTCAATTTTTTGTAATTTTTTTTGTCACATTTTTTGTCACATTTTCGTCATTTTTTGTCACATTTTTGTCATATTTTTATCAATTTATTTGTCATTTTTTTGTCACATTTTTTGTCACATTTTTGTCATTTTTTTGTCACATTTTTATCATATTTTTATCAATTTTTTGTAATTTTTTTTGTCTTTTTTTTGTCTTTTTTCATCCATTTTTTGTCAATTTCTTTCGACAATTTTGTGACATTTTTGCCACTTTTTCTGCACTTTTTTGTCACTTTTTCGTTGTGTTTTCGTCTCTTGTTTTTCGGGGGGGGGGGGTTTCATGTTATTGTTTTTTCATCGCTTTTGTCATCGCTTTGTCGTCACGTTTTTGTCACATTTTGTTGTGTTTTTGTCACTTTTTTGTTGCTTATCCAGCACGTTTTTGTTTTCGGATGCTCACGTCATCAGATTTTTTTTCCATCATTTTTTTGTTGGATATTCAACTCTTTTTTGTCATTTTTTGTCACATTTTCGTCATTTTTTGTCACATTTTTGTCATATTTTTATCAATTTTTTGTCATTTTTTTGTCACATTTTTTGTCAAATTTTTGTCATTTTTTGTCAAATTTTTATCATATTTTTATCAAATTTTTGTCATTTTTTGTCACATTTTTGTCTTTTTTTTAATCTATTTTTTATCAATTTTTTGTCCTTTTTTGTCTTTTTTTCATCCATTTTTTTGTCAATTTCTTTCGACAATTTTGTGACATTTTTGCCACTTTTTCATCAATTTTTCTGCACTTTTTTGTCACTTTTTTGTTGTGTTTTCGTCTCTTGTTTTTCTGGGGGGTTTTCATGTTGTTTTTTCATCACTTTTTTCATTGCTTTGTCGTCACATTTTGTTGTGTTTTTGTCACTTTTTTGTCACTTTTTTGTTGCTTTTCCAGCACATTTTTGTTGTTGGATGCTTTTCTTTTAAGCTTTTAGATTTGGGTAAAGCTCGGGTAAGGTAAAGTGAGAGGCGGGACTGGTGGCCCTAGAGCCAGTGGCCCTTCTGTGCTCTTCCAGAATACAGGACATATGGCCAGTCCGCCCCTGAACAACACGCTAACGACACGCACAGCAGGGCAGAGGCTTGAACTGGAGTCTTTCTGAAGGAAAAATAATGAATAAATTGGCACAAACAGCTCTGATGCTGAACCCGGTCCATCTCTAAAGTGTCTCTTTAAGTCTTGGTATTTTCTTTGTGTTTTCCTCCATTTGAACAGATTTTCCTGCGATGTGAGGCCTGTGATAATTCCAAACACAGGAGAAGGATCTTTTTAACCTCTTACCACCCGCCTAAACCTAATGCATGCTGTCCTCTTTGGTTATAGGCCTGTGTAACACCTCATTTGAAAGCTAAGACCCACAAAACTGATCTTTTTCCTCGCGTTGTTGTTGTGTTGTGTCACCTTTTGTTTGTTTGTTTTTTTTACTTTTTCATTTTTGTTGAATTTTTGTTGAATTTTTGTTGAATTTTTGTTGAATTTTTGTTGAATTTTTGTTGAATTTTTGTCACATTTTTGTTGCGTTTACATCCTTGTTTTCTTCTCATTTTTTGTGGCTGTTTTGGTGCTTTTTCCCAAGAAGCTTTTTGATTAGGGTAAAGCCAAACTGGAAAAATGGGGTCCGTTCAGGTGGAAGTCAAGAGGTTAAATAAGTTTCTGTGTGAATAAACACGTTTGACAGTAAAAAACTTTTCATCTTTAAACAGCGACGTGTTCAGGGAAAAGTAAAATGTGATTCATTTCAATTCATATTTTTAATCGTATTAAACCTTATGTCATGAATGATTATTTGATTATAATCTGCTGTAGAGCTTTCAAACTTCTGATCACACAGAAACATCACATGTACCCCGGATTTTCTTTAGTGATAATTATTATATTACCTTTATTAACCCCTTAACTCCCATCTGAACCAAGCACATTTTCTCCAGTTTGGCTTTACCCCAATCCAAAAGCTTCTGGAAAAAAGCTGTGAAAATAGCAACAAAACTGAGACGAAAACAATGATGGAAATGTGACAAAAAAGTGACGAAAAAGTGATGAAAAATTTTACAAAAATGTGACAAAAAAAATACAAAAAGGTGGCAAAAAAAATGAAAATGTAACAAAAATTTGATTAAAAAATGACGAAAAAATGAAAAAAATATGTCAAAAAATGACAAAAATTTGACAAAAAAAAATACAAAAAATTGGCAATTTAAATAAAATTTTTTTTACAAAAATGTGATAAAAAATTGACCAAAAAGTTACAAAAATGAGTTGAATACCCAACAAAAAAATGATGGAAAAAAACTCTGATGAGGTGAGGAAAAAGATCCTCTCGGTTCAGGCGGGAGTTACGAGGTTAAACGGTGAGACATTACTCTGTTTAGGTGTAAATACTTGTCGGCCTTTTATCTGTTTTATTTCCTCAGGTTCGGCATTAACTGAAAAGCTTCTCATGAGAAAGAGTGAAAACACGACAAAAACCCAGAAGAAAATGCATTAAAAAGTGATGAAAAAAGCAAAGAAAACGTGTCAAAAATCCGTGGCAGCAACGCAAGAAAACAAATCTTTCACATGAGGCGTCACAGTGGCCAAAAGTCCAACATGTTAGGATTTAGTTTTAGTCTTTTGATGAAAATGTAATTCAATTTTAGTCATTTTCATCGGCTAAATTTAAAACAAATTTAGCCGACTTTGCATTTTTAATATTCATTATAATCATATTTAATCAGCTCCTTCATGTTTCTGAGACTTTACATGATCTGAGAAGTTTGGAGGATTTTAGTCTCTTTTCATGTTTTTAACCAACATTTCTTCATGAATGTGCTGCTTCACTGAAATAGAACGTTAACCTCTTAACTCCCGCCTGAACCGAGAGCAATTCTCCAGTTCAGCTTTACCCAAATCCTGTAGGCCAGTGTAGCACCTCATTTGAAAGCTAAGACCTACAATACTCATCTAAATGGATCTTTTTCCTCACGTCATAAACATTTTTTTCCATCATTTTTTGGGGGGGGTATTCAGCTCATTTTGTAGCTTTTTTGTCATTTTTTTTTTCTTCATTTTTTTTTACTTTTTGTCAAATGTTTGTCATTTTTTTTGGTCATTTTTTTTTTTTAAATTTTTTGTGACATTTTAGGCACTTTTCCCATCATTTTTTGTAATTTTTTGTCAATTTTTTAATCAATTTTTTATCAAATTTTTGTGACATTTTTGCCACTTTTCATCATTTTTTCTCACTTTTTTGTCACATTTCCATCATTGTTTTCGTCTCAGTTTTGTTGCTATTTTCTCACCTTTTTCCCAGAAGCTTTTGGATTGGGGTAAAGCCAAACTGGAGAAAATGTGCTCGGTTCAGGTGGGAGTTAAGGGGTTAATTATCTCTTACAACAGATCTCATCATCTTAATAAGTCATATTTTAATTAAAACCTTTAATATGAGCCGAGACTCAGACGAGGCTCCGAACACAAAAGTAATAAAAGAGCGTTTGTTAAAATTCATAAAAGTTGTTTTTATTCTCAAAATAGAACTCTTCTATCAAAGTCTGAACTTTACATATTCACAATCTGTTTATGCACAAATATTTACAGCCCATATTTACACAAACTCACAGTATAAATACACTTTAGCACACGGATCAGGCTCAGAGCGGGTCTTCACACGGAGAGGACTAAACCAGGACTAAACCAGGACTAAACCAGGACTAAACCAGGGCTAAACCAGGTCTAAACCAGGGCTAAACCAGGAGTAAACAAGGACTAAACCAGGACTAAACCAGGACTAAACCAGGACTAAACCAGGACTAAAGCAGGACTAAACCAGGACTAAACCAGGACTAAACCAGGACTAAACCAGGACTAAACCAGGACTAAACCAGGACTAAAACAGGACTAAACCAAGACTAAACCAGGACTAAAGCAGGGCTAAAAAAGGTGTAAACCAGGTCTAAACCAGGACTAAAACAGGTCTAAAGCAGGACTAAACCAGGGCTAAACCAGGTCTAAAGCAGGACTAAACCAGGTCTAAACCAGGTCTAAACCAGGACTAAACCAGGACTAAACCAGGTCTAAACCAGGACTAAACCAGGTCTAAACCAGGGCTAAAGCAGGACTAAACCAGGTCTAAACCAGGTCTAAACCAGGACTAAACCAGGTCTAAACAAGGTGTAAACCAGGACTAAACCAGGTCTAAATCAGGTCTAAACCAGGGCTAAAGCAGGACTAAACCAGGTCTAAACCAGGTCTAAACCAGGTCTAAACCAGGACTAAACCAGGTCT
Organism: Gobius niger; assembly: GCF_951799975.1. Classification (NCBI taxonomy): domain Eukaryota; kingdom Metazoa; phylum Chordata; class Actinopteri; order Gobiiformes; family Gobiidae; genus Gobius; species Gobius niger. The sequence goes on from NC_136859.1 coordinate 1,580,130, forward strand.
AAACAAGGTGTAAACCAGGACTAAACCAGGTCTAAACAAGGTGTAAACCAGGACTAAACCAGGTCTAAACAAGGTGTAAACCAGGTCTAAACCAGGACTAAACCAGGTCTAAACCAGGACTAAACCAGGACTAAACCAGGTCTAAAGCAGGACTAAACAAGGTCTAAAAAAGGTGTAAACCAAGACTAAACCAGGACTAAACCTGGTCTAAACAAGGACTAAACCAATACTTAACCAGGTCTAAAGCAGGGCTAAACAAGGACTAAACAAGGACTAAACCAGGGCTAAACAAGGTGTAAACCAGGACTAAACCAAGACTAAACCAGGTCTAAACAAGGACTAAACCAGGACTAAACCAGGGTTAGACTAGGCTCAAACCAGGACTAAACCAGGACTAAACCAGGACTAAACCAGGGTTAGACAAAGCTCAAACCAGGACTAAACCAGGTCAAGTCTTCAGGCTGTTGCTCCTCATTATCCCAAAGCGAAGCCATTACTCGCTCATTACGGCGCTAATTACTACACGCTGTGGGACAATGCGCTAACGACCCCCCGCCTCTCTCCCCCCGCGTGTGTCCCCCCTCCGCGCGCGCTCCTCACCGCGGCCCGGCACAGACGCCGTGCCCCACATCAGCACAATGAACTCATCTGGGGCAGAGCGGGACGCGGAGCGTGAGAGCGCAAACAGACGCGCGAGGCAAACTGTCAGAAACACGGAAACGGGGCGGCTTTTACGCACGGAGACGCGGCTTTTACGCACGGGGACGCGGCTTTTACGCACGGAGACACGGCTTTCCACGCGAGCCAAAGCGGTGCCAGAGATTCAGAAGAGAAAAGTGTGAGGTATTAACGTGTATCATTCGCTTCTTGAGTGACATGTGTGAAAACAGTCCGCGAGATTTAAGGTTGTTCAATGCAGCCACGTGATCTGTAGAAAAAACTCCGTATTCTTGCGTAAAATGTAGAATAATGTCCGAACTTTCAGGGTTTCATATTTTGTGACATGTTGCTACATCAGATAAAGTGACCCTATGATGAAGATGATGAAGATGAGTTTTCATTTCTCATGTCCGTCCCTTTCTGTTCCACAACATTTTGGAGGTGGTCTCTCTGTGCGCACTTTAACGCACGAAATAAATAATGGAACATTCTGTATCCAATCCATTGTAAGGCACAAAGTTCATCATTGACCCTGTTTAGCTTTTTGTGAGGCGCACTGAAAAACAGTCTGGTAAGTCACTGATAAAGTCCGGTAAGTCACTGATAAAGTCCGGTAACTCACTGATATAGTCTGGTAAGTCACTGATATAGTCTGGCAAGTCACTGATGAATCCTCTAAGTCGCTGATAAAGTCTGGTAAGTCACTATTATAGTCTGGTAAGTCACTGATGAATCCTCTAAGTCACTGATATAGTCCGGTAAGTCACTGGTATAGTCTGGTAAGTCACTGATGAATCCTCTAAGTCACTGATATAGTCCGGTAAGTCACTGGTATAGTCTGGTAAGTCACTGATGAATCCTCTAAGTCACTGATATAGTCTGGTAAGTCACTGATATAGTCTGGTAAGTCACTGATATAGTCTGGTAAGTCACTGATATAGTCTGGTAAGTCACTGATATAGTCTGGTAAGTCACTGATATTGTCTGGTAAGTCACTGATAAATCCCGTAAGTCACTGATATAGTCTGGTAAGTCACTGATATAGTCCGGTAAGTCACTTATATAGTCCGGTAAGTCACTGATGAATCCCGTAAGTCACTGATGAATCCCGTAAGTCACTGATATAGTCTGGTAAGTCAATGACATAGTCTGGTAAGTCACTGATGAATCCCGTAAGTCACTGATATAGTCTGGTAAGTCACTGATGAATCCCGTAAGTCACTGATATAGTCTGGCAAGTCACTGATGAATCCCGTAAGTCACTGATATAGTCCGGTAAGTCACTTTTATAGTCCGGTAAGTCACTATTATAGTCCGGTAAGTCACTATTATAGTCTGGTTAGTCACTATTATAGTCTGGTTAGTCACTGATGAATCCCGTAAGTCACTGATAAAGTCTGGTAAGTCACTGATGAATCCTCTAAGTCACTGATATAGTCTGGTAAGTCACTGATGAATCCTCTAAGTCACTATTATAGTCTGGTTAGTCACTGATGAATCCCGTAAGTCACGGATAAAGTCTGGTAAGTCATTGATGAATCCCGTAAGTCACTGATTAAGTCTGGTAAGTCACTGATATAGTCTGGTAAGTCACTGATATAGTCTGGTAAGTCACTGATATTGTCTGGTAAGTCACTGATAAATCCCGTAAGTCACTGATATAGTCTGGTAAGTCACTGATATAGTCCGGTAAGTCACTTATATAGTCCGGTAAGTCACTTATATAGTCTGGTAAGTCACTGATGAATCCCGTAAGTCACTGATGAATCCCGTAAGTCACTGATATAGTCTGGTAAGTCAATGACATAGTCTGGTAAGTCACTGATGAATCCCGTAAGTCACTGATATAGTCTGGTAAGTCACTGATGAATCCCGTAAGTCACTGATATAGTCTGGCAAGTCACTGATGAATCCCGTAAGTCACTGATATAGTCCGGTAAGTCACTATTATAGTCCGGTAAGTCACTATTATAGTCCGGTAAGTCACTATTATAGTCTGGTTAGTCACTATTATAGTCTGGTTAGTCACTGATGAATCCCGTAAGTCACTGATAAAGTCTGGTAAGTCACTGATGAATCCTCTAAGTCACTGATATAGTCTGGTAAGTCACTGATGAATCCTCTAAGTCACTATTATAGTCTGGTTAGTCACTGATGAATCCCGTAAGTCACGGATAAAGTCTGGTAAGTCATTGATGAATCCCGTAAGTCACTGATTAAGTCTGGTAAGTCACTGATATAGTCTGGTAAGTCACTGATTAAGTCTGGTAAGTCACTGATAAAGTCCGGTAAGTCCCGGTGGAGGCCCTGTTTCCGGCTTCCTGTCAACACCATGTAAATAAATAAGGTCCCGTTGGATGAAAGTCTGGGTCACACCCGGGACAGGGGCATCTGTTTGGGGTACGACACGGAGCTGGCGGTGCCCGACCTCCACGTGAGTCCCGTGCTGACGTCGCTGTACGTGGAGCTGCTCGTGGCCTTGCTGCCCCAACAGCAGCGCGTGCAGAAAGTCCTCCACGAGTCCAGGGTCTTCCCGGACCAGACCCAGGCGCCCGAGCTGATGCCCGCGAGGAGGCCCATGAAGTACTTCAGCATGAACACGGCGTAGTCCGGCCGGGCGCGCCCCGCGTCCTGGGCGCACGTGCAGGTCTGCGACAGCTCCCACGCGCTCCTGTTGTGCTGCTCGTAGAAGTGACACGCCACGATGACGGTGGCGGGAACCGTGTAGAGCACCGTGAAGACGCCGATGCGCAGCATGAGCCGCTCCAGCTTGTCCGTCTTAGTCCCGCCCTGTTTGATGACGCTCCTGATGCGGAACAGCGACACGAAGCCCGCCAGCACGAACACGCTCCCGAGGCACAGGTAAAGCACGAGCGGCGCGAGCACGAAGCCGCGCAGGTTTTCCAGACTCTGGTTTCCCACCGAGCAGATTCCCGCCACCGAGTCTCCGTCCACGGCGCTGAGCGCGAGCACCGCGATGGACTTGACACTGGGCACGAGCCACGCGGCCAGATGGAAGTACTGAGCATGCGCAGCGATGGCCTCGTTACTCCACTTCAGCGCTGCGGCCAGGAACCACGTGAGCGACAGGATGACCCACCAGATGGAGCTGGCCATCCCGAAGAAGTACACGAGCAGGAAGACTAGCGTGCACAGGGCGGGGCCTGTGGACTCGTACCGCACGTGCTCTGCGTCACACGCCACCGCCTCGTGCCCCGCCGCCAGGCGCACCAGGTATCCCAGCGACACGCACAGGTAACACGCGGACATGAAGACGATGGGCCGCTCCGGGTACTGGAACCGCTCCATGTCGATGAGGAACGTGAGTACCGTCACGAGCGTGCAGACGCAGCACAGCGCCGACCACAGGCCGATCCAGAACGACGTGAAGGCGCGCTCCTCCTGGCTCAGGTACGGGCTGTGGCACGGGAGCGCGCAGCGCGGCACCTGGCCCGTGTGCACGCGCTGCAGCAGAGGGTGGTCCGCGCGCAGAGTGACCAGGGGCTCGCGGCAGAAACAGCCGGGCTCACATCCGGGTTTGTGCTTACTGGGCGCGCGGCTGTAGGGCTTCTTCTTGGGCGCGTGGGGCTTGAGCGCGTGGTGGGTGGGTTTGAGCACGAGCGGCGGGGGCGCCGTGGTGCTCGCGCTGCGGTTGTAGTCCATGCACAGCGCGTCCGCGTCGCCCTGCTCCGGTAGCAGCTCGCAGCGCATGCGGTCCGGCCACGGAAATCCGTACTGACGCATGAGCGGCGCGCAGCCCGCACGCGCGCGCTCGCACACGCCGCGACACGGCGGCAGTGGCTTCTTGTAGTCCTCCAGGCAGATCGGGGTGTACATGCTGCACAGGAAGAAGCGCAGGTCCGCGGAGCAGCGGATCTCCACCAGCGGCCAGAACTGGTGCACCTCCAGCCCCGCCTCGTCCTGGGAGTCGTGCCTGAACTGGTTGGGCATGTACGTGTAGTTATAGCCGATGCCCTTACACAGCGGCACCGTGATCTCCTGGCACTGGAGCTCTTTGGCCGCCCAGCACCGCGTCCCGTGCAGCAGCAGCGCGAAGAACACGAGCCGCGCCGGGACGCTCCTCTCCATCCTCCCTCCGCGCGCAGTCCCAAAGTCCCAAAGAGTTCACAGCAAACAGGTCCCAAACTGCCCCACGGCGCAGAGACCGTCTCCTCCAAAGCAAGTCCCAAACAGGTCCCTCTGCGCAGACACGTCTCCTCGCCTCTTTGCTCCTCTCTGCTCCTGTGCGCTCCTCTCTGCTCCTCTGCGCTCCGCTCCGCTCTGCTCCTCTCTGCTCCTCTGCGCTCCGCTCCGCTCTGCTCCTCTCTGCTCCTCTGCGCTCCTCTCTGCTCCTGTGTGCTCCTCTGCGCTCCTCTCTGACTCTCTCTGAATGTGACTGTGGCCGTGTGTCTGAATGAACCCGGGGGCGGTGGTTTTATACCGCCTCCTCAGGACACTCCCCCCCCCCCCCCCGGGCTGCGCGCTGCTGGAGGCGGGCTGCGGGCTCCAGACTCTCCGCTGCCTCCGGAGGTGTCAGACCCCGCGCTCAAACACACTAATGAGGCGCGGGACAATGGAGACATCACGGAGGAATGTCTTATTAACGCGGACACGAGCAAACAACAGCGTGAGCCTCGTGAAGACGGATCTGGTGTTGACTTTATCCAACTTTACGCACAGATCTTCGCGGGGATTTCATATTTCTAATGAAGTAAAGCAGCAGTTCTTGCGCAGAGCGAGGCGCGGGGGATAAACTTTATGTAAATGTGAAGAAAACCCCGAGGAAACGCGTTTGGGTTAACACTAATTAGCATCAACAGAATCCACAAAAGCAGGTCTCCGCTGTGATAATGATAAAGGAAACACAGGAGTTTTGTTTCCACATCTCTGTCATTTCAGGGAGGATTAGTGATGGTTCATGTGTCTGTTTTTGGGTAAGAACATGGAGTTAGGTCTTTCTTTAAGCCAAACCCCTTAACTCCCACCTGAACCGAGCACATTTTCTCCAGTTTGGCTTTACCCCAATCCAAAAGCTTCTGGAAAAAAGCTGTGAAAATAGCAACAAAACTGAGACGAAAACAAGGATGGAAATGTGACAAAAAAGTGAGAAAACATTGACAAAAAAGTGACGAAGAATTTATGAAAAAGTGGCAAAAATGTCACTAGAAATTGACAAAAAATCGACGAAAAAAGGACCAAAAAAGGACCAAAATGTAACAAAAAAGGACAAAAATTGGATAAAAAATTGATGAAAAAAAAATTTGACCAAAAATTTGACAAAAAATGACAAAAATGTGATAAAATTACAAAAATTTTACAAAAAATGTGACAAAAAAAGACAAAAAATTGACAAAAAATGTGATAAAAAATTGACAAAAAAACAAAAATTAAACAAAAAAATGACAAAAATTAGATAAAAAATTGATGAAATAATAAAAATGAGACAAAAAATGACCAAAAAAAGACAAAAAAGTTGAAAAAAAATGAGTTTAATACCCAACAAAAAAATGATGAAAAAAAAATCTGATGACGTGAGGAAAAAGATCCTCTCGGTTCAGGCGGGAGTTAAGAGGTTAAATAACCAGAAATAATCAGTCTCCTGTGTCAATTCAGGCTATCATAAAAAAAACAAAAACATAACATCATGAAAACATTGGCCGCTGTGGTTTTAACCTCTTAACTCCCACCTGAACGGATACCATTTTCTCCAGTTTGGCTTTACCCGAATCAGAAAGTTTCTTGGGAAAAAAGAAGAAGAAAACAAGGATGAAAACGCAACAAAAATGTGACAAAAATTCAACAAAAATGTGACAAAAATTCAACAAAAATGTGACAAAAATTCAACAAAAATGTGACAAAAATCCAGCAAAAAAATGACAAAAATTCAACAAAAAAATAACAAAAATTCAACAAAAAAATGACAAAAAATCAACAAAAATGTGACAAAAATCCAGCAAAAAAATGACAAAAATTCAACCAAAAAATAACAAAAATTCAACAAAAATGTGACAAAAAATCAGCAAAAATGTGACAAAAATTAAACAAAAATGTGACAAAAATTAAACAAAAATGTGACAAAAATTCAACAAAAATGTGACAAAAATCCAGCAAAAAAATAACAAAAATCCAGCAAAAAAATGACAAAAATTCAACAAAAAAATAACAAAAATTCAACAAAAAAATGACAAAAATTCAACAAAAAAATGACAAAAAATCAACAAAAATGTGACAAAAATCCAGCAAAAAAATGACAAAAATTCAACCAAAAAATAACAAAAATCCAGCAAAAAAGTGACAGAAGAGCAGAAAAAAAACTAATAAAAAGTGACAAAAACGCATAAGGGAAATAAAAAGTGACGACAATGGCAAAGAGGAGAGAATGGATTTGGTTTTGGCGGGTGGTAAGAGGTTAAAGATTTGCCATTTTTAATTTTCTGACTTGTCGACCACAAAGGGTCAAAATCAATGGTTGTATTTCTGATGAGCTGTTCTTCATCACTGGAGTCCCGCAGGGGTGTGTTTTGAACCCTCTGCTGTTCACATTGTTTACTCATGACCTTGTCGCATCTCATGATAAAAATGTGATCATCAAATATGCTGATGATTCGACCATCATTGGGCTGATCAGTTCAAATGATGAATCTCATGATCGTGAGGAGGTGGAGAATGTTGTTCAGTGAGGAGAAAAAACAACCTGCTTTTGAACAAAAACATGTGAACTTGTTATTGATTTTTGTCACAATAGGAATCAGTTTCAAGATTCTGATGTGCAGATTGTTGAGAAATGTAAATTCTTGGATGTTTCTCTTTCTCATGACTTGAACTGGAGCTCTCATACGATGAACTCTGCTAAGAAAGGGAGACAGCGCCTCTTCGAGAGTTTACCCAAAATACTAGGATTCTTTTGAACTTTTATTGTTGTGTAATTGAGAGTGTCCTGACCAGTTGTATCACAGTGTGGTTTGGTCTCACTCTGAAAGAGAAGAAGGCTCTGAACAAAGTGGTTCTCTCAGCCTCAGGACCTTTGGCTACTCTTTGCTACTCCTGGAGGCCACAGATAAAGCTCGACGACTGAATCCAGCTTTACAACTCGCAAATGACGCCTCAGGCCGCCCGGCATCATTTGTAGAGAGCTCGCAGAGAACAGTTGAAGAAGCGTGGATAACTTGTGAACGATGCCTTTTACGTGCATCGTGCCGGGCTGTGAAAACAAGCAGAAAGTATATAGTGCAGTAATGCTTCACAGATTTCCAACTCACCCCGGACGACGACACAGGACTCAGGAGCTCCACCATGAGGTAGGAATGCCCAGCACTTTCCCAAAATATATATTTCTGCTTGTTGTAAAAGGCTCTGTACAAGTCACGCAGCTTCTATTGACGGAAGTGAGCGGGGGAAGTCTTTAGGAGTTACTGCGCGGACGCTGTGCTCCTCGTATCATTACGCCTCACAATATAGTCCCCCTTTTTATCTGCTTATAAAATCGACATGTTACATTTCTGTGTAAATATACTTTGCATGAAAACACTTCACGTAACTTTATTTAAATCGGGAACACGTGGAAGAGCTTGGTAGCTTCTATTGTGAGCTTTTTTGGAGCTATACGACATGTGGGAGAGGCTGCGTGTGTGTGAGCGCACGGACAAAGACCAGACGGGGATATATTAACTCAGCTAAGGTTAGGTAAGAACATATCTCAGTATGTAAAAACGGCGGCCTATTCCTTTAACAGTTTCTTTCCTCAAGCTGTGATCACTTTAAACAAGGAACTTCTATGTATTTATCTGTGTGGACTTTTATTGTACAGTATTTTGCCCTCAGGCTTTTAATGTGGCCGTGTTTGTTTGTTTGTTTGTTTGTTCTGTTTTTTCTATTGTGTCTTTTAACGTGTTTTACATATCGCACTTTGAGCTCTTCAAACTGCAAATGGCCAATAAAATGAATCTGAATCTAAAGAGTGGATGTTGTCGTGTTAATTTGAGGCCGACGTGCGTCCGTTTCGGGGCAGCTCTGGCACCAACTGTCGCCTTCTGTCGCCCGGTCCCGCTCGGACAAACCGGGGCTAAAGTTACAGCACATTCCTGCGTTAATGGGATCACAGCATCTGTCCCCGAAACCGGAGCCACGTCCACATCTGCAGCGCTGAGATACCAGGCGTTACTCGGACCCGCCCGCGGCACATAGTAGCTGCAGAAACATGCGGGTCTGTTTGCGGATGGAGTTTTCATTAACCTCTTAACTCCCACCTGAACCTGTCCCACCTGTTTTCTCCTGTTCTCCCAAGTCTCCTTCAAAACACACGACAAAAAAACGAGAAGAAAATGAGGACGACTAAAACAAAAAAGTGCTAAAAAGTGACCAAACAAGTGCCAAAATGACAAAAACTCCACAAAAAAGTGAGAAAAGAGCACAAAAAAAAAGACAAAAATCCACAATGTGACAAAAAAGTGAGAAAAAAATTGTTAAAAAGTGGCAAAAATGTCACAAGAAATGGAAAAAAAATTGACGAAAAAATGTCAAAAATGTGACTGATTTATTGAGCTTTTCTTTTCACTAATAAACAGCTTCATCAAAACTAAACACGATCTTCAAACCCGTCTCTGTCCATTATTTAGACTCCGGGTCTGAAGTGAAGCTGGAGGATTCCTCAGGTCTGACTCGGACACATGTTGGAAGCGTGGGCTGGTGCACCTTGTTTCCGCTCATTAACTAAAGCAAACAGTGACTAACGGGTCCCCCCTCCCCCTCCCCCTCCCCCTCTCCCCTCCCCTCCCCCTCTCCCCTCCCCTCCCCCCCCCCCCCCCGCCCTCACTGCTCTGTCCTCACTCCACACCCACAGCTCAGACTCTCTCTGCTGCTTTGACCAGTTTAATTTTAAAGACAGGACTTTAATAATGACTTTAATAATGAGGCGAACAGAACGTCCTGTGAGCGTCACAATCAAACATTTGGAAAGTTTCCCTGATCATTTTTCTGAAGTGACACGTTAAAAAAGATTTCAAATTCAAACAGGTTGAAAGAATTAGTGAGGAAAAAATGTGGGATAAATATGGAAGCCCGTTTCCGCCATGTTAACACATAAAAGCCCAACGGGAAGTCGAAATTACGAGATTTAAAGTCATAATTTTGTGTTTAAAACACAAAATTATGACTTTAAATCTCAAAATTTTTAAAACTCGGAATTTCGAGATTTAAACTCGTAATTTGTAGTTTTTCAGATCCGTGATCACAGACGTCTGTACGGCGGGACAGCGGAACCACTGGTGCAGATGTAAACAAACAGTCATGGAGGATTAGCTTCATCGTGTTGTGAACCGGAGCTACAGCAACTCTGGGACTTTTGCAAAGACACAGAAGTGTTTATTTTACCTCAACAAAAAAACAGTGACAAGAAAAGTTATTAATAATGTCTGTATCCACGATAGGAATGTGTTTAGGCCTTGATGATGCAGGGCATTCCCAAAGCTAATCATGAACTTCGATGAACTTCGGATGATCATGATCATGTGAACATGGGGTCCATGGGACATGGCAGAGGCAAAGAGGGACGAGTTTGCCCCAAAATAGCAGCTGTTTTTCAGGCATGATACGATTCCAAGATACGGCTCTGCTGCCAGATCAAGCTCCACAGTTCAGACGCATCAGACAGGAAAGAGAACGGCAACAACATCCGGATTTTCAAAGTAAAACAGGGCAGACGTCTATGATCACGGATCTTAAAAACTCGTAATTCTGAGTTTAAATCTCGAAATGCCGAGTTGTCGTAATTTCGAGATTTAAACTCGGAATTTCGACTTCCCATAGGGCTTTTATTTGTTAACATGGCGGAAACGGGCTTCCATAGGTAAATGCTGAGAAAGTAATTAAAAAACTGGATAAAAAGTTAGAATAAATGTGTTAAAAATTAGGAAAACATTGAGAAAAAAGCAGGAAAAAATGGGGGGAAAAAATTGAAAAATGTGAGGAATAAATGTGGAAAAAAATAGGCTACAATGGGGGAACACAGTCAGAGAATGTGTCAAACATTAGAAGAAAAAGAGACCAGAAACCAAGTCTGAAATCCAGAGTTTTGACCGTTTTTGGAGTATTTCTGCAGTGATAATGATAGTAACTGTGCAGGTTTATTTGTGTTTCCTGTTGAATCAAGGTGAGGAGTGTGAAAAGTCCAGACAGGATTAAGTCAAGAGTAAAGCCTGTGTTTGCAGACTCTGATTAGTTTGTTCTAACAGACTCGTCATGAGCCGCTAACGACGCAGATAAGACTCAATACACTCGTCTGTCAGCTGCAGAGCAAACGGAGCAGACGCCTGTCAGGGCAAACTCAGGGCAAACTCAGGGCTTAAGCTGAACCTTTACTGCAAATACCAGAACATGTGAGATGAATCTACTTGAGCGGAGAGAGCGTTTGTAAAAGTCTCCTCACGTGGACTCACTGCTGCCCCGGAAACACGACAGAAATCATTCAAAATGTCTTAAATGAACAGGTTTATGTTGAATTTAAGTCCGTTTGAGCTGATCTAACATGAGATTCAAACACTGAGCATAAATCCTATTTTAAATCAGATTCAGTTCAGCCAGTCCCGTTTCAGCCCGAGGACACTGAGTTTGTGTCGGCTTTGTTGATGTTACTGTTAAAGCAGAACTATGTAACTTGTTTTTTTTTTACCTCTTAACTCCCGCCTGAACTGAGAGGATCTTTTTCCTCACGTCATCAGATTTTTTTCCATCATTTTTTTGTTGGGTATTCAACTTATTTTTGTAACTTTTTGCGGATTTTCGTAATTTTTTTTAATCACATTTTAGTCATTTTTTTGGTCATTTTTTTGTCATTTTTTTTGTCATTTTTTGTCAAATTTTTGTTATTTTTTTGTCAAATATTTATCAAATTTGTATCAATTTTTTATCAAATTTTTGTAATTTTTTGTAATTTTTTGTAATTTTTTGTAATTTTTTGTAATTTTTTGTAATTTTTTTGTTAATTTTTGGTCATTTTTTGTCATTTTTTTGTCAAATTTTTATCACATTTTTGTCATTTTTTGTTCATTTTTTTTGTCATTTTTTTGTTAATTTTTAGTCATTTTTAGTCATTTTTTTTGTCATTTTTTTGTCATTTTTTTTTTTTTTTTTTGTCATTTTTTTGTCACATTTTTGTTTATTTTTTTGTCATTTTTTTGTCACATTTTTGTTTATTTTTTTGTCCATTTTTTGTCAATTTTTTGTTATTTTTTTGTCACATTTTTGTCATTTTTTTGTTCATTTTTTAGTCATTTTTTAGGTCATTTTTTTGTCATTTTTTTGTCAATTTTTTATCCAATTTTTGTCATTTTTTTTAGCATTTTCTTAATCACATTTTTGTCATTTTTTGTCACATTTTTGTCATTTTTTGTCATATTTTCGTAAATTTTTTGTCAATTTCTTGTGACAAAAATTCAACAAAAATGTGACAAAAATGAAAAAGAAAAAAAAAAACATACAAAAGGTGACTCAACAGAAAAAGATCAGTTTTGTGGGTCTTAGCTTTCAAATGAGGTGTTACACAGGCCTATAGCCAAAGAGGACAGAGAGCATTTGGTTCAGGCGGGTGGTAAGAGGTTCACTCATAAAAAAATGAGAACAAAATCTTCATTTACTCTGACATTTCTTTGCAGTTTCTCAAATGAAAGCCACATTTCTGTGAGTCTCTGCTCAGAATGAAAGTGAATGCAGGCCTTGTCCTGAGTCTGGAGGACCTCACCTTTACAAAGTGACCCAGAGCGTGACCTACAGCGGGGTCTGAGTGAGCCTGACCTTCACACAGAGAAGAGTCTCCTCAGTCTGTTTCAGGGACGGGGTTTGGCTGCGCTCCATCGTCTGCAGGTAAAAGCTCTCCGGGGCTCAGCGTCAGCCTCTCTGACATCACAGTGAGTCTGTTTCTGTGGGATGTGCTTCCTGCGTGTTTGGCCTGAGTGTTTGCGTGGGTCTGAGGGTCCTCGTGTCCAGCGACAGGTCGATAAACATCTGCAGGAAGAGCCGTCACATCTGGGCTCGGGGTAAACACTGGAGCGTGTTTACGGAGACGCACGGATCAGCCTGGACACGGACTGAACATCTGACTCTGGGGTTCTGCAGATGCTGTTAGAGGAAACATTAAATCAGCGTATATCACACTGTGGTTCTCTCTCTGTCAGAGCCTGGACTGTGGAGCTCAGACTCTTGTGCATCAGTCTGACTGACTCTGAGGGGATTTAACCCTTTTCTGTGGAAGCTCAGACAGACTTGAATGGAAGGACTAGAGCAATGTCTCGAGTTTATGTCTCCGGGTCCCTCATCGATGGTAAATAACTTCTCCAAACTGTTCTTCATCTGTTCTGAAGGTTTTCATTTGTCACATTTCACACTTCCTGCTCCTCCTCCATCGTTTTGGTTCCTCAGTTATTAGGTAATCACCCTCACCTGTTGAAATCACTATAAGAAGCACCCGCTCCCCGACCTCCTCTGTTCATCCTCACACGTAAGAGTTTCTGTTTTGCACATTTACTTTTGTTTTCTGTAGTTGCCTGTTTGACTTACTTCCTTTTATTGTGTGTTTGTTGCAGAAACCTTTGTGTGTCTCACGTGTCTGTGCTCCGAAAAGTCTGTTCAATAAATCAGTGTTTCCCAACCAGGGGTACGGGGACCCCTTGGGGTACCTTAGCACTTGGCAGGGGGTAATTGGACTTACCTCAGATTTAAAAAGGAGGGGAAAGAGATAGTTTCAATTTTTTTTTTTAGATATATTTTTTGTACATTTTGTCTAAGTATCTTGGAGGGGTTTGGGAGGACTATGGAGCAAGTTTGTTTTGTCTGTGCGACTGTCCTAATGTGTGTTTTGTCCTGTCTGTATCTTGTCTTTTACTGTGTTTTGTGGACCGTAACTAGTGTTTTGTGTTAATGGACCCCCTCGCAAACGAGATGGCACATCTCAAGGGGCACTCCATCAATAAACTTATAAACTTTCAAAGAAAAGTTAGTTTTAATAATGTTTTTTAGTAAAAGGCTTGACTTTGAGAGTATTTTTGCTGTATTTTGAATATTATAATCTACTAAATACTGAATAATCCATGTTTAGTTGCTTAATTTGTTAAGATTTTGGCAGGATCTTTGAGCTTGGGGGTGCTCGGAGTATAAATGAATGCCTCAAGGGGTACATGGGACAAAAAAGGTTGGGAACCACTGCAATAAATCATCAAACTGCTTCTTCATCTCCTGGTTCTTCTTCTGACCGATGGTTCATAGAGCAAAACATCTGAGCTTTTAAACATCCTTCACACCCTTACGCCATTGTTGATTCTCTAACACGGATCTTCCAAGTCAGTCCCTGTCTGTGATGAGCTGAAGGCAGACGACAAAACCTACTAAACTCTGAGCCGTTTACGTCGTCGTCTTTTTTAGGCCACACAAACGGGTGATGCGAATAAAGTCGACAGAACATTCTCCATTAGTTCCAACATGATCTCTGGCAGTTAATAAAAACGGATCACACATTTCCAGTGACTGAACTTTTTTAAACTGCCTGATTTATTGAACCAGGAGAAATGTGATTTTTTTTTTTTTCACTTCTAAAAACCTTATACAAAAACTAAACAAGATCCAAAATCCCTCAGTGCAGATGTTTGGAACTTAGGGACTTGTGTCATGGAGAGAGAGTGTTATGTCTTACACACAAAGGACTTGTCTCACTCTGGAGACTAGTTGGAGACTGGAGTTGCCGCTGGTCAGAGATGTCTCCGAGATGAAAATCCAGTCTCCAACTAGTCTCAAAGATAAGACGGGCCCTTAATATGTCAGGACATAAAACATAAACATTCAAACCTGGCTCTGTCCTATATTTAGACTTTGTTATATCTGGAAATTGTGGTCATTTTTTACACAGGAGCTTTATTTTTATATGAAAACACAAGTATCTTACAATACCTGACCCTCATTTTTGTGTCAGTGATCAGAAGTCTCACCCGGTCCACCTGCAGGCTCTCTGCTTGTGACCCGTGAGCAGACGGGCGGCTGGAGACAGACCAGGTCATGTTTAACTGAGGCTGGGTCAGAGCTTCAGGGATGTTTCACCCGTTTGGTGCAGGTGCAACAGAACCATCCAGACATTCCCCACCGGAGTGAGGAGTCCGCGGCCCGGGGCTGACCCAGGACTGACCCAGGACTGACCCAGGACTGACCCACATCACTGGGCTTTTCTACAGACAGTGAGGTGCTAGAACATGCAGGTGCCTCAGACCCTGCAGGTGCCTCAGACTCTGCAGATCTTTATCCTCACGTCATCAGATTTGTTTTCCATCATTTTTTTGTTGGGTGTTCAACTCATTTTTGTAACTTTTTTGTCATTTTTTTGTCACATTTTTGTCATTTTTTCTTCAATTTTTTGTCACATTTTTGTCATTTTTTGTCACATTTTTGTCATTTTTTGTCACATTTTTGTCATTTTTTTGTCTTTTTTCTTCAATTTTTTGTAAATTTTTGTCATATTTTTGTCATTTTTTCTTAATTTTTTTTCAAATTTTTGTCACATTTTTGTCATTTTTTGTCACATTTTTGTCATTTTTTCTTCAATTTTTTGTCACATTTTTGTCATTTTTTGTCACATTTTTGTCATTTTTTTGTCATTTTTTTTCATTTTTTTGTAAATTTTTGTCACATTTTTGTCATTTTTTCTTCAATTTTTTGTCACATTTTTGTCATTTTTTGTCACATTTTTGTCATTTTTTTGTAAATTTTTGTCATATTTTTGTCATTTTTTCTTAAATTTTTTTTCAAATTTTTGTCACATTTTTGTCATTTTTTCTTCAATTTTTTGTCACATTTTTGTCATTTTTTGTCACATTTTTGTCATTTTTTTCAAATTTTTGTCAATTTCTTGTGACATTTTTGCCACTTCATCAATTTTTCGTCACTTTTTGTCTATGTTTTCTCACTTTTTTGAGAAAACATTCAGACCCTGCAGGTGCCTCAGACCCTGCAGACGCCTCAGACTCTGCAGGTGCCTCAGACCCGGAGCCTCAGACTCTGCAGGTGCCTCAGACCCGGAGCCTCAGACCCGGCAGGTCTGATAAGGCCGTCGTCCCAGCTCCGCCGGGCCATAAACGTGTCGCTCTCGGCCGCTCAGAGTGTGATGAATAACGGCTAATATCAGCGGACGAGGGTCAGAGTTCAGGGTTTGAATCCAAACACCGGACTTTGTTCTAAACAAAGCTGAGGTTTGTGGGCAGCGTTTCAAACACTCTGATCCTAATGATCCAAAACAGCGAATCCAAAGTCGCGATTTAAATCCTCTTTAACCTCTTAACTCCCGCCTGAACCGAGAGGATCTTTTTCCTCACGTCATCAGATTATTTTGCATTATTTTTTTGTTGGGTATTCAACTCATTTTTGTAACTTTTTAGTAATTTTTTTGTAATCTTTTTGTAACTTTTTTGTAATTTTTTGTAATTTTTTAGTAATTTTTTAGTAATTTTTTAGTAATTTTTTTGTAACTTTTTTGTAATTTTTTGTAATTTTTTCGTAACTTTTTTGTAACTTTTTTGTAATTTTTTGTAATTTTTTTGTAATTTTTTGTAATTTTTTGTAATTTTTTTGTAATTTTTTGTAACTTTTTTGTAATTTTTTGTAATTTTTTCGTAATTTTTTTGTAAATTTCTTGTGACATTTTTGCCACTTTTTCATCAATTTTTTGTCATTTTTTTGTCTTTATTTTTTTTTTTTTTTAATTTATTTATTTTTTTTGTCGCATTTTTGTATTTTTTTCGTCCATTTTTTTAAATCAAATTTTGGTCTTTTTTTGTCACATTTTTATCATTTTTCCGTCAATTTTTTGTCAATGTTTTCTCACTTTTTTGTCACATTTCCATCATTGTTTTCGTCTCAGTTTTGTTGCTATTTTCACAGCTTTTTTCCAGAAGCTTTTGGATTGGGGTAAAGCCAAACTGGAGAACTGGGCGGCACGGTAGCGCAGCGGTTAGCGCCTCCGCTTCACAGCTAGAAGGTCCCGGGTTCGACTCCCACCAGGACGGGGCCTTTCTGTGTGGAGTTTGCATGTTCTCCCCGTGTCTGCGTAGGTTTCCTCCGGGTACTCCGGTTTCCCCTACCACTAAAAACATGTGCAATAGGTGAATCCTCCAGCCAGGTGATTCTGACCATCAGCCTGGCTCTACATCATGGAGATGGGTCCCCGGGCGCGGCACTGCCGTCGACCACTGCTCCTTACGGGTTGCCCCAGCGGCATCGAAGGATGGGTTAAATGCAGAGGACAAATTTCCCTACGGGGACAAGTATACAAAAAACAAACAAACAAACAAACAGAAAATGTGCTCGGTTCGGGTGGGAGTTAAGGGGTTTAAAACAAAATGAGCAAAAACCATTGCTGTAGTTGGCAAATTGAAAACTGTATTCGATAAAAATTCTCTTCTATTACTGTATAACTCCCTCATACTTCCTTACCTAAATTATGGCCTGGAAATATGGGGAAACAATTATGAATCTAACACTCGTCCTGTTTTCCTACTCCAAAAAATAAGAATTATCACTAAAGCAGATTTATGCACCAACGAACTGAGCCGACTGAAAATCCATGATCTTGTTGATCTGAATACATTAGTAATTGTGCACAAAGCATATCATAATCTCCTCCCTCCTCCAGGAGCTTTCTGAACACAGGGAAAGTCAGTCTAACCTCCGAGGAACTGCTGTTTTCAAAAAAGCAAAAGAATAAAAAGAGTGGATGTGTTTCTGTGAGAGGTGATAATCTGTGGAAGATCAGTTAAAACTGTCCCAAACAGTCAAAGCTTTCAAAAAGTTGTTTAAAGCTGCTAAAATTCAAGAATATATAAACTTAGGATGAAGAAAGTAAGAAAAAATAATAATGATGACATGATTTAGTTTCAACTAAATTAACATAAAACAAATGTATGTAACATATTTGTTGGAATATTGAAATGTATGTGACTAACTCCAGATACTTATGTTTGTTTCTCTCCTGTTTGACACTTGATATTGTTCATTATTAATGTTTTGTTTTTTCTCTGGTGAGAGTCTGTAAACTGGATTAGCTTCAGCCTAAACCCTTTCGGTCGTGTTGTTCACAAAGAATTGGAAATGTTTGTATAATGTTTAAAGGAATGAACTGAACGAATAAACTACTACTACTACTACTACTACTACTACTACTACTACTACTACTGCTACTACTACTACTACTACTACTACTTTTCCTGAAGAGCAGACGGTGAATGCTGCTCTCAGAGTCGGACTGTGTTCACAGAAGCACAGTTTAACCCCTTAACTCCCACCTGAACTGAGCACATTCTCTCCAGTTTGGCTTTACCCCAATCCAAAAGCTTCTGGGAAAAAGGTGAGAAAATAGCAACAAAACTGAGACGAAAACAATGATGGAAATGTGACAAAAAAGTGACGAAAAATGGATGAAAAAGTGGCAAAAATGTCACAAAAATGTCACATGAAATTGACAAAAAATGGACGAAAAAATTACAAAAATGTGATAAAAATTTGACAAAAAAATAACAAAAAATTGACAAAAAATGATCAAAAAAAGGACATAAAAGTTAGAAAAATGAGTTGAATACCCAACAAAAAAATGATGGAAAAAAATCTGACGTGAGGAAAAAGATCCTCTCGGTTCAGGCGGGAGTTAAGAGGTTAAGTTCCTCCTTTCCACTGGGCAGTTCTGCAGTTGTATTATCCATCCTATAAACGGAGTTGGGGCTGCAGAGAATCCCATTGTGGTAACCACGGTAACGGGACTTTGCGGTTATATCTCTGTAACACCTTTATCCACACAAAACAAAAACTGTCCCGAAGTCCAGCGTCTTCTCTCTCAGCTCAGATTACACATTAGAGCCACATTTTTTCTGCATTTTCCCCTCATTTTTATATAATATTTCCATCCTTTCCTTAACCCCTTAACTCCCGCCTGAACCAAGCACTTTTTCTAGTTTGGCTTTACCCCAATCCAAAAGCTTCTGGAAAAAAGGTGAGGAAAAAAGCAACAAAACTGAGACGAAAACAAGGATGGAAATGTGACAAAAAAGTGACGAAAAATGTCACAAGAAATTGACAAAAAATGGTCGAAAAATGACAAAAATTGGACAAAATGTGACAAAAAATAAAAAAGAATAAAAAAAAATGAAAAAATGACAAAAAAAATGACAAAAAAATGACAAAAATCTGATAAAAAATTGACAAAAAGCTACAAAAATGAGTTGAACACCCAACAAAAAAATTATGGGAAAAAAATCTGACATGAGGAAAAAGATCCTCTCAGTTCAGGCGGGAGTTAAGAGGTTAATTACCACATTTCCCCCACATTTGTTTCTATTTTTTAATTAATTCTTCTACATTCTTGCCCACATATTTTTTTTCACGTTATTCCCATTTTTTTTCCAAATGTTGTCTGCATTTTTCCCCTTACTTTTTCAAAATTTGTCAAAAAAATCTTTGTGGTATTAGTCTTAATTTATCCTCACACTTTTGTAAACACTTCCCTAAATCCTCCCGCCTTCTTCCTAAAATCATTTTCCTATTTTGTTCTAAATTTGTCCTAATTTTTTCTCATATTATGTAACGGTCAAAATACTGAATTTCGGAAACAAAAACTGTCCCAAAGTCCGGCGTCTTCTCTCAGGTCACATGACTCACAAAGGCGTCTGAAAGTGGAGACAATATTAAGGTGAAAGTTTCAGGTTTGTGAGTCCGGTCACGTCAGATTAACGTCACCTGAACCGAGCACATTTGGCTTTACCCCAATCCAAAAGCTTGTGGAAAAAAACTGTGAAAATAGCAACAAAACTGAGACGAAAACAATGATGGAAATGTGACAAAAAAGTGACGAAAACATTGAGAAAAAGTGACGAAAAATTTAGGAAAAACTGACAAAAATGTGACAAAAAATGATTTTAAAAAATGACAAAAAAATGACAAAAATGTGATAAAAAATGACAAAAAATGACAAAAAATGACAAAAAATGACAAAAAAATGACAAAAAAAATGACAAAAAATGACAAAAAATGACAAAAAAAAATGACAAAAAAAATGACAAAGAAATGACCAAAAAATGACAAAAAATGACAAAAAAATGACAAAGAAATGACCAAAAAATGACCAAAAAAATGACAAAAATGTGACAAAAATTACTAAAAAGTTACAAAAAAGTTACAAAGATGAGTGTAATACCCAACAAAAAAATGATGGAAAATAATCTGATGACGTGAGGAAAAAGATCCTCTGGGTTCAGGCGGGAGTTAAGAGGTTAATCCTGCATTTACATTGTCATTCCTTCATTGGAACCACAGAGATTTCAGTTAAACCGTTCCTTCCTGTGTCTCATCAGTCATCACGATGATGGATATTTGCAAATCTCCCTGACGATGAAGCTCAGTGAAAGACTGAACCGCGGTAAAGTTTGAGAGAAACGTCCAGACTTGGAAAAAAAAAAAAATCCTCTGAGAATCTATTTCCAGACGCGGCTCCTGCGAATCTGACAAAGCCACAATAATATGTTACTGAGGCGACTGGTGTGACGGGCGCGGCGGCTCCGGGACGCCGGGACACCGAGGTCTGTCGTAACGTCGCACTAAAAGACAAACAGCATGTTAGTCTGAAGAGCCTGTAATTTCCTCGACTTCTTTAACTAAACGTCCGTCTGCGCTGGAGGAGAGGAAGCAGACGCTGAACACAGAGTAAACAGAGTAAACAGAGTAAACAGAGCCACTGCGGACGAGGCCAAGGTGTGGACGAGGAGTTTTATTCCTCATAACATCCACGACCGGCATTAAAGTAAATGTAACGTGTGCTCAGCTTTAGGATTCTTAATGAGATGACACTTTTACTGTAAGTTTAGAGGGTGATAATATAATAAAAGAAGAAATAGGTGGCGTTCACGATTTCGAATGTGATGATGTCATAATGTCAGATGTCAGGCGGGGCCAATGCAACTCTATGGGAGAAATGCAGTTTTTGGAAGAAATCTCCAAAATGAAAATTGACAAATGTTTTTCCTCGTCAGTGTCTGATCGTGATTGGATTCACAAACCTGTGATATTATTTTTTTGTCTGAAAGTCCTTTCTATTGGACAACATCATGGTCATGTTTTCGCATATTGTCACCACTTTTTGACATTTTTTAGAGATAATAATTGGACATTAGCTCATATGTGCCGACAGAGGAGACGATGAACTTTGTGACAGTTTTTGTTTCATGTGGATTCCTCCAGTAATGACTGAGATATGAGCCATAAAACAAAGACATAAAACCATGCGTTTTGTCAGTTACCACCGTTACCATAGTTACCGTCAGTTGCTCCACCTCAATGTTAAACTATGGGCTCTTTAGAATGTTGTGATGTCATGTGAACGCTACCTATTAGGATCACATTAAATCAATCAATCTTTCAATACTTTGTAGGGAATCCCTTTGCCTTAATCACTGCCTCGATGCGGCGAGGAGTTCGGGCGTTCTGCTCTCCCAAAATTTCATCCGATGGGCGGGGGAGCGACTGAATTTTGCGGTGCATTATGGGTCAATCAATCAAATTTTATTTGTATAGCGCCCAACAACAACCAGAAGGTGCCCAGAGCGCTTTCCAGGATAAAAACAATAATCACCGTAGACAACAATAAATACAAAAACACATAAAAACAGTAGTCGAGTCGGTGGTTTTGTATCAAAGGCTTTCCTGAAAAAATGTGTCTTCAACTGTGATTTAAAACACTCGGCTCTGGGATGTTTCGAAGCTGTACCGGAAGTGCGCTCCACAGCTTTGGGCCGTGCGCGGCAAATGACCGGCCTCCAAACTTTCTGTATTTGAACTTGGGAGTGACCAGGGAGGTGTGTTCAGAGGAGGAAGAGTTCTGGCTGGTTCGTAGACCGTTACTAATAGGCAGCGTTCACGTGACATCACAACATTCTAAAGAGCCTATAGTTTAACATTGAGGTGGAGGTCAACTGACGGTAACTATGGTAACGGTGGTAACTGACAAAATGCATATTTTTATGTCTTTGTTTTTTGGCTCATATCTCAGTCATTACTGGTGGAATCAACATGAAACAAAAACTGTCACAAAGTTCATCGTCTCCTCTGTCGGCACATATGAACTAATGTCCAATTATTATCTCTAAAAAATGTCAAAAAGTGGTGACAATATGCGAAAACATGACCATGATGTTGTCCAATAGAAAGGACTTTCAAACAAAAAAATAATATCACAGGTTTGAGAATCCGATCACGATCAGACACTGACGAGGAAAAACATTTGTCAATTTTCGTTTTGGACATTTCTTACAAAAACTGCATTTCTCCCATAGAGTTGCATTGGTCCTGCCCTCCATCTGACATTATGACATCATCACATTCGAAATCGTGAACGCTACCTATTCGGCGAGGTCGGCCGGGGCCAGACCATTGATGGCCTTGAAAACAAACATCAGGACCTTAAAGTCCACCCTAAACGCCACCGGGAGCCAGTGGAGAGAGCGGAGGACTGGGGTGATGTGTGAGTGTTGGGTGACAAATAGTCTTCGCAAGTTCCGGTTCTGCTGGAGCGTCGCTCTGCTGGCTTCATCTCCTGCTAAGAGAGGAATACAACTCTGTAGCTGATATTTTACGATGCAGACCTGTTCCGACTCCCTACATTTGGGGCTCGTACCTCCCGCCCCCCGCCTGCCTTCAGCGGACACTTTTAGCCCCGCACTGCCCCGCTGTACGGTCTCCCGCCCGGCTCGGAGCCTCGAAGGCCGGGCCGGATCACTAACCCAGGGGTCTGTGAGCTGTACCTGGGAGACGATAGTAAATCCTCTTTAACCTCTTAACTCCCGCCTGAACCGAGAGGATCTTTTTCCTCACGTCATCAGATTGTTTTTCCATGATTTTTTTGTCATTTTTTCGTCCATCTAATTTTTGTTATTTTTTTGTCCAATTTTTGTTATTTTTTTTCTTCAAATTTTTATCAAATTATTGTAATTTACTTGTCATTTTTTTGTTACATTTTGGTCATTTTTTGTTGTTTTTTCTTCCATTTTTTGTCACATTTTTGTCATTTTTTCTTCCATTCTTTGTCACTGTTTGGTCACATTTCCATCACTGTTTTCGTCAGTTTTGTTGCTATTTTCACAGCTTTTTTTCCAGAAGCTTTTGGACTGGGGTAAAGCCAAACTGGAGAAAATGTGCTCGGTTCAGGCGGGAGTTAAGGGGTTAAGTTCCCCCTTTCCACTGGGCAGTTCTGCAGTTCTGCAGTTCTGCACGCACTGCCCCGCTGTACGGTCTCCCGCCCGGCTCGGAGCCTCGAAGGCTGGGCCGGATCACTAACCGTTGGCCCCGGGGTCTGTGAACCGTCCCTGGGAGACGATAGTAAAAAGCACTGACAGCCTCTGATTATCTCTCTGCCCAAAACAACTTTATCTGTCTGTGTTTTCACCGTGAGAACATCAGCCATGTCAAAAAGCCGAGCTGCTAACCGCTCGCCCGGAGCTAACTAGCTCCTTAGCAGCGCATAGATCCGGTGAAAACAAGTATTATGCAATAATAACGTAAATACAGCCGGTAACTAAATAAAGCAGCCTTTGAGATGATCACACACTGAGCCGGGCTTGATGTATTTGTGGTTTATTGAGGACTTTTCATCAACAATGAGCTGTAGGCGATTGTAACAAGCTAACGGGGCTAACCTGGAAGAACCATCGTCCACTGGCACAAATAATACTAGGGAGATCCTTGTGCAGATCGTGTGTATAGCTATAGTTGAAGATCATTCATCATCACATCATCACATTCTTCATCAACTTCATTCACATTGTCACCGTCTTCCACTCGCGCACACAGACGTTTTCGTTCGCTCTGCTCGCCATCATCTTCTTCTAAATCTTCATAAACACCATCCGATCGTTCAACTCGCAACAACAATTCCTCCTTTCGTTTCCCCACACTCGAAACACCCTCTCTCTTCAACCTTTCACGCAATCCAGGCGCTGTCAGTCGCTTGTGAGCCATATTCGCCATTACATTAAATCAACCGGAAGTGAAATAGGCAATTTTTGGGGGAGCAGAACGCCCGAATTGAGGCCTCAGCCTGTGGCATTACCAGGGAGTTATGGAAGCCCAGATCTCCTTGATGTTTGCTCTCAGCTCTTCTTTGTTTTTTGGGGTCTGGTGTTTTTCCTTTTCCTCTTGATCAAACCCCATAGATCCTCAGTGAGGTTTATGTCCGGCGAGTTGTCCGGCCAGTCCAGCACTGCACTACAAAAAGTAAATATCAAGCATTGGCTTAAATGACTTGAATTGAGGAAATGTATCTTGTTTTGAGCGGTTTTCACTCATTTAGACACTTTTCCTGATCGGACCAAGTTTCCTTTGCTTGTTTGAGGACATTTCAAACCAGTTCTAGGGTAAATCTCGCCTGAAATAAGAAAGCAAAATTGCCAATGAGATAAGACCAATTTTCTTTCCCCTTTGGGAAAGAAAATGACCTGAAATAAGAATGAAATGTATCGAAACGAGTCAGAAACATCTCAGAACAAGTGAAATAATCCAGGACAAATGCCCAAGAACTTCTTAACTAGTCAAAACAACAACAAATTGGATTATTATGCTCAATTTGAGATGTTTAGACGGATCTAGTTAATTAGTTGTTGCAGTGTGTGATGGCCTGGGCATCAAACCAGGTTCTGGTGCTTCTGGCGGTTTGGGCAGGGGCCAGGTCCTGCTGGAGGATGAAATCTGCACCTCCATACAGATCCTCCGCAGAAGGAATCATGAAGTCCTGAGACACTCTGGTGCTGATGCGCTGATTGGGTTCAGTTCCTCACTCATTGATTGATCCAAACTGAGACAACTGAACCAAAGTGAAGCAGTTTAATGACACCAGTGAAGACCTGAGCTGGTGCTTTGAGTTTAGATGAGTCGTTTAAAACATTCATGTCTGTAAAGTTTGGGCTGATTCTTCACATCTAAACTGTTCCATGGTATTGTATTTTTTGGAAAGGATCTGTATACGTCATGTTGTGGCCACTGAAATCTATACTTGGAGTAAAGTAACTAAAGAAAGACTCGAGACATTTGAGCAGAGACGTGTTCTGCTGAGATGATTCGAGTGTTTGGAGGTCGTCACGTGCGCTTCAGCTGCCACGCCTCAGTCAGTTTGCCCCGGGGCAGCTGTGGAGGCCAGGCTCTGTGCCGCAGACTGAGCTGTTGTGTCGCAGATAAAGGACACACTTTGTTGGAGGCTGAAAACCGAGCGCTTTGGCTTCGAGGGCGGAATTTCCTCCAGCGATTTTATCTCAGTCTGGACATTTACCCGCGGCCAGGAGAGAGGGGGGGAGAGAGGGGGGAGAGGGGAGAGAGGAGAGAGAGGAGAGAGAGAGGGGGGAGAGAGGAGAGAGAGGAGAGAGAGGAGAGAGAGGAGAGAGAGGAGAGGGAGAGGGGAGAGAGAGGAGGGGAAGAGGTGAACACAGAGGCTGCACCTGCTGGATGTTTTTGTTTCAACCAGACCCTGGGGCAGACTGACACAGACATTGCTGCCATCCTGACATATAGAAGTACTTTTTTACTCTTACTATAGTAAATGTGACTGTAACACATACTGTATGAGTGCGTGTCCAGCAGCAGGTGAAGCACGTGGCAGAGGACGGTTGTAATGTTTAACCTGCGCCTCGTAAAGTCGCCCTCTGACCCACAGAGCCGTAAACAGAGTGTGAAACAGCCCGTTGTAGAAATACCTGAGCGTCTTATCAGCGATAAGGAGGAGGCGGGAGGGGGAGGGGGGGGGTCTAAAGGCCAAGGCGTTACATCCTCCTCCGGCTGTGAATGATCCACAGCGTCAGCGCTAACACAACTCAGGCTAATCATGAACCAGCGACGAGATACACGAGCGGCAATTATTAGCAGAAATCTGTGCCGGAAACGGACCAGTGCACCGTGAC